>NW_022681466.1:14751722-14885392 GCF_009764315.1 Trachypithecus francoisi
ATTACAGGCATGAGCCACCATGCCCGGCCAATAAATGGAAATGTTGACTCAAAAGAAGGAAGGGAGGGAGGGAAATGAAGAAAGAAAGAGAAAGAAAGAAAAGAAAAATGTAAAAACCCGTAAGGTTAAAGTAAACCCTTTTTCTTCCTACAGATTAAGCACGTGAGTTCAGATTACAGCTTTGCTTCTTTTTTCTTTCTTTTCTTTTTTTTGGGGGGGGGGAGGGGATGGAGTTTTGTTCTTATTGTCCAGGCTGGAGTGCAATGGCACGATCTTGGCTCACCGCAACCTCCACCTCCCAGGTTCAAGCGATTCCCCTGCCTCAGTCTCCTAGTAGCTGGGATTACAGGCATGCGCCACCACACTCAGCTAATTTTGTATTTTTAGTAGAGATGGGGTTTCTCTATGTTGGTCAGGCTGGTCTTGAACTCCCGACCTCAGGTGATCTGCCTGCCTCAGCCTCCTAAAGTGCTAGGATTACAGGCGTGAGCCACCGCACCCAGCAGTTTAGCTTCTTAATAGCTTGGTGACCTAGGACAAGTTGTGTAACCTCAGTTTCCTCATTTATAAAATAGGGCAATAATATCTAGCACATAAGGTTGTTGTGAGGATTAAATGTGAAATGCCGATCACAAACACCTAGCAGCCCAATAGATACTCACTGTAATAATTATTATTTTTATAATTTCTGCAAAAGTGATGATTCTTGGGTTAATGTAAAGGCTGATTTTCTTTTATTTCTTCCTATTTCTTTTCTTTTTCTTGTTCACTTAAAAGAATTAAAAAGAAAATAGATTGCAGCATTTTGGAATAAAAATTCTCATCGAAATGAATTTATTCATTTTGTTGACATATAAACAAAATGTCGTTTGTTTATTCAGTAAACTTTTTTTTTTTTTGAGACAGTTTTGCTCTTGTTGCCCAGGCTGGAGTGCAGTGGTGCGATCTTGGATCACGACAACCTCCACCTCCCAGGTTCAAGCGATTCTCCTGCCTCAGCCTTCCCAAGTAGCTAGGATTACAGGCATGCACCACCAAACCTGGCTAATTTTATATTTTTACTAGAGATGGGGTTTCTCCGTGTGGGTCAGGCTGGTCTCAAACTCCTGACCTCAGGTGATCCGCCCACCTCAGCCTCCCAAAGTGCTGGGATTACAGGCATGAGCCACCACGCCCGGCCCAATAAACATTTATTAAATGCCTAGTAAATTTCAGACATCATGCCAGGCACAGGGATGACAATGAGAATAAGATGTGGTCTCTGCCCTCAAGGAGCCTGATAGTCCAGGAGACTGACAAGTAGACAGGTGATTACATGCAATGTAACAAAGGCTGTGATGTCATACAAGACAAGTGGGAGTATATGATGGGAGTATGGTTTTGACCCGTTCTTCCTTCTCTTAGATTTATCCCTTTTTCTTTGGCTATAAAGCAAAAGAATTGGTCCTATTTTTTTCCTTAACTGTGCAAATTAAACCATGAATTTGAAAAACTTTGCAAAGATAAAAGGCAAGCAGTCAGGCACAGTGGTTCACACCTGTAATCCTAACATTTTGGTAGGCTGAAGGGAGTGGATCACCTGAGGTCAGGAGTTCAAGACCAGCCTGGCCAACATGATGAAACCCAGTCTCTACTAAAAATACAAAAATTAGCTGGGAGTGGTGGCAGGCACTTGTAATCCCAGCTACTCAGGAGGCTGAGACAGGAGAATCGCTTGAACCCAGGAGGTGGAGGTTGCAATGAGCCAAGATGGAGCCATTGCTGTCCAGCCTGGGTGACAGAGCAAAACTCCATCTCAAAAAAACAAAACAAAACAAAACAGCAACAACAACAAAAATGAGCAACTTGAAGTAGGACAAGCAACCTGAATTATGGAGGACACTAGAAATAGTGTTTCCTACAGAGTCAGGGCTTCCCACCAACAGTCACTTCTAGGGTTTTTGACCTGAAAAGTTCTGTGGCATATTTTTCCTTTGCTATCCACTTTTTAAAATTTTTTCTATTTCTTCCCGTTTCTCTCCTCTACTTTATCTTCTAGAGACCTAGGTAGTTCCCAAAGGAATAGTGCTTTACGAAGTCTAATGGTGATTTATTAGGTAAAAATAGAAAATTTTTTTTTTTTTTACCTACAAGTTCCATACCAAAAAATGACTATAAACTTTTTATGCAATTTCACACATTGAAAATGCAGATAATTTTAATTCTATTGAATTTTTCAGAATTCTCAATCACAATCCTCTGACAACTGTTGAAGATCCGTATCTCTTTAAATTGCCGGCATTAAAATATTTGTAAGTACTATAGCACTTTCATGAGTCATGAGATGATTTATGCTCTTTTTAAATTTTTCATCAAAGATTAAGTATTTTGCATTTAGGCTAAAAAGTCATAATTTAAATTTTAACTGAGTTATTGAAAAAAGTTATTGGCAAAGAAAAGGATTAAGAAAGGATGTGTAATGGTCAAGACAGCCAGCAGGGCAAGAGAACAGTGTTGAAGAACCTGTATGGATTTGGAACATGTAGACACATGGAGGAATATTACTTAACCAAGAAAGCAAAGAAGAATAGGTGTTCATTATTCTAAAAAGGAAGAAAAGAGTAAATAATCAAGATGGGTGAATGCAATATGAAATGAGAAGTAAGATAAATGGTAAAAAAAAAAAAAAAAAAAGAAAAAATGTAAGTTCTATTCTTGAATATCATTAATTTGATGATGCAAATCAAATTTCTTTAATAAGAGGTCTCTGGAATTCTGTGGCAAATAAATTGTTGAGCTGACTTGTTTTATAGAGAAGCCGATATTGAAGTAATCACATGTCTTTGAATTATCTTTTTAAGTACAGAATTTTTTATTGGGGTTCATATCATGAATGTTTCGGCTTTCTTCCTTAGAGACATGGGAAAAACACAAGTCCCACTTGCAACACTTAAGAACATTCTCACGATGACTATTGAACTGGAAAAACTGTAAGTTATTTTTTTCTTAGATTTATTTTTACTTAATTGGATCTTTAGGTTTGTTTTATTATTTTTTAAAGTCAGGTTTATTGATATATAATTTTCATGTAATTCACCCTTTTTAAGGGTACAGTTTGATGAGTTTTGACAGATGTATAGTTACATAACCACCACCACATTCCCAATATAAAGCATTTCTGTTGCCTCAAAAAGGCCCCTTGTATCCCTTTGTAGTCGATTCCCTCCCCTCACCATCAGCCCCTGTTAGCTACTAATCTGATTTCTGTTCCTATACTTTCGCCTTTTCCAGAATGTCTTATAAATGAAATCATATAGCGTGTCGCCTCTTATGTTTGGCTTCTTTCACTTCGCTTTTTTTTTTTTTTTTTTTGAAACGGAGTCTCGCTGTCACCCAGGCTGCAGTGCAGCGGCGTGACCTAGGCTCACTGCAACCTCCGCCTCCCAGGTTCAAGTGATTCTCCTGCCTCAGCCTCCCGAGTAGCTTAGCTTACAGGTGCATGCCACCACGCCCAGCAAATTTTTGTATTTTTAGTAGAGACAGGGTTTCACCATGTTGGCCAGGCTGGTTTCGAACTCCTGACCTCAATTGATCCACCCGCCTCGGCCTCCCAAAGTGCTTGAGTTACAGGTGTGAGCCACCGCACTCGACCCAGCAGATTTTTTTTTTTTTTTTTTTTTTGAGACAGAGCCTCGTTGCTGGAGTGCAGCAGCAAGATCTCAGCTCACCGCAACCTCTGCCTCCCAGGTTCAAACGATTCTTCTCCCCTCAGCCTCCTGAGTAACTGGGATTATAGCCTCGCACCACCACACCCAGCTAATTTTTGTATTTTTAGTGGAGATGGGGTTTCTTGTTGGCCAGGCTGGTCTCAAACTCCTGGCCTCACTTGATCCACCCGCCTTGGTCTCCCAAAGAGCTGGGATTACAGGCGTGAGCCACCACGCCTGGCCCGGTCCAGCAGATTCTTATATTTCAGTTTTTAAAGAAATGTTTGCCTTTCTACTGCTTGATGTGTAGTGGAATCTCATTGTGGTTTTAATTTGCATTTCTTTAATAGCTAGTGATGTTGAATATTCATGTGCAAATATCTTCTTTACTAAATTGTTCAAATCTGTTCCCATATTTTAATTGGATACTAGTCTTTTTATTGAGGTTTTTTTTCCCTGTAACCCTATGAAAGATTCATTATTATTGAATTTTAAGAGTGCTTTATAGACTCTAGATACAGGTCCTTTCAGGGACCAGGTACAGTGGTCCCTGCACATTGGGAGGCTGAGGCAGGAGGACTGCTTGAGGTCAGGAGTTTGAGACCACCTGGGCAATATGGTGAAACCTCGTCTCTACCAAAAATATAAAAATCAGCCAGGTGTGGTGGTGCTCACCTGTGGTCCCAGCTACTCGGGAAGCTGAGGTGGGAGGATTGCTTGAGCCGGGAGGTCGAGGCTGCAGTGAGCTGTGATCACCACTGCACTCCAGCCTGGGTCACAGAATGAGATACTATCTAAAAAATTAAACAAGTAAATAAAACAAAAAACAAGGCCTTTTAGATATGTGTTTGGTAAATATCTTCTCTCAGGTTGTGGTTTGTCTTTTCATTCTAAATATTTTCTAGCTGGGCACAGTGACTCACACCTGTAATCCCAGCACTTTGGGAGGACAAGGCAGGTGGATCACTTGAGGTCAGGAGTTCGAGACCATCCTGGCCAACGTGGCAAAACCCCCATCTCTACTACAAATACACAAATTAGCCAGGTGTGGTGGCACACACCTGTAATCCCAGCTACTCAGGAGGCTGAGGCACAAGAAGTGCTTGAACCTGGGAGGTGGAGGTTGCAATGAGCCAAGATTGCACCACTGTACTCCAGCCTGAGCAACAGAGTGAGACTCTGTCTCAAAAAAAAAAAAAAAAAATTAATAATAATTAAACTAAAAGTGTTTTCTGAAAAGTAGAAGTTTTTAATTTTGATCAGCTTTAAGTTAGCAGTTTTTTCTTATGGCTTGTGCTTTTTTGTTCCGTACCTAAGAAATCTTTAAGAACCTGTTGTCTAGTCCAAAGTGGAAAAGATTCACTCCTATGTCTTCTCCCAGAAATACTATCATTTAGGTCTATGATCCGTTTTTAGTTCATTTGAATATATGGTGTGAGGATGTATTTTTTTTTTTTTTTTTTTGCAATTGTATATTTATTTTTTGGAGAAACGAGGTCTCACGATGTTGCCCAGGCTGGTTTCAAACTCCTGGCCTCAGTGATCCTCCTGCCTCACCCTCCCAGAGTACTGGGATTACAGGCATGAGGCACCGTGCCTGGCCTTCTTTGCAATTATATATATATACAGATGTGTGTGTGTGTGTGTGTGTGTGTATGTGTGTATATATATGTGTGTGTGTGTGCATATATGTATATGTGTGTGTGTATATATATATTAGCCAGGTGTGGTGGCACAGGCCTGTAGTCCCAGCTACTAGGGAGGCTGAGGTGGGAGGGTCACTTGAACTCAGGAGGTGGAGGTTGCAGTGAGCCAAGATGGCACCACTGCACTCCAGCCTGGGTGACAGAGCAAGACGTTGTCTTAAAAAAAATTATATATATGTATATATGTGTGTATATATATGTGTGTGTGTATATGTATGTATTTCTGCAGGGCCCTACTGTGAGTTTGTTACACAACTGACTGCAACTTAAATAGTGCCACCACCCCACAATATGGCAAACTAAATAGAAACTCTGTTTTGCTAAGGCTGGTTGAGGGCAGTATGCAAGATTAGCATGGAAAGGGCCCTTCATTTCACACTCTGTTAATTTTTGTCAGGTCACTTTCTTATCTTGACCACATCGTCAGATCTGTTTTACTGCTCTAGCCTCACTTCCCTCAGCCTCCTGCAGCATCTTCCCTGTCAGCTAGATCCCTTCCTCTCTGGATGAAGTCCTCTTCATCGACCAGCTTTCTCACTTGGGTCTCTAAGACAGTGAGGATCTGTCTGCTTTTGTCTTGACCATTAGTGGATAGGAAAACTGCTCTCATTCTCTGTAACCATTTGTCACCAAGGCCATACAGACATTGAACTAACTGCCTTATTGGAGTTTATTACTGGAAGTCTTCAGGAGTTTACACATTTATATACAAAGTAAGTAGGCCAGTGCATTTGTCTTGTCTCATGTGTAATGATCTTTAATGGCGTATTGAAAAATTACCATTCTCAAGTAAAGATAATGTATACGTCAGGTCATTTACAGTCTCAAAGGTTTGTCAGTATACTTTAAAACAATCCTGGGAACAGTTCTATATTGAAGGAGACTGAAGAATCATGAACACTAGGCGGCGCTGGGGCTGGCAAGCACGTGGCGGAGGCGGTGCCAACGGGGGCTGCTGAGGCGGGCAGAGGGTTGGCGGCGCCTGGAAGCCTGTCGCTGGCACTGTCCCGGTGGGAGGCTCGGCAGCGGGCATGTCGGTGGTGGGGCTGAAGAACCATTTCTACAAGGCAAGCCAGCTGGTCAGTGAGAAGGTGGGAGGGGCTGAGGGGACCAAGCTGGATGATGACTTCAAAGAGATGGAGAAGGTGGATGTCACCAGCAAGGCGGTGACGGAAGTGCTGGCCAGGACCATCAAGTACCTGCAGCCCAACCCAAGCCTCGCAGGTAAGCTGACCATGCTCAACATGGTGTCCGAGATCTGGGGCCAGGTGAAGAACCCCAGCTACCTGCAGTCGGAGGGGCTCCTGAGCGAGTACCTGATCCCCCACCTGAAGGAGCTAGGCGGTGAGTCCAACTTCGGTGACACACTGCTGGATGTTGGCAAGTCCATGAAGCACCTGGTGGAGGTGAAGGACTCCCTGGACATAGAGGTCAAGCAGAACTTCATTGACCACCTCCAGAACCTGTGCGAGAACGACCTGAAGGAGATCCAGCACCACCAGTTGGAGGGCCGACGCCTGGACTTTGACTAAAAGAAGAAGCGGCAGGGCAAGATCCCCAATGAGGAGCTGCGCCAGGTGCTGGAGAAGTTTGAGGAGTCCAAGGAGGTGGTAGAAACCAGCATGCGCAACCTCCTGGAGACCAATATCGAGCAGGTGAGTTAGCTCCCAACCCTGGTGGAGGCGCAGCTGGACTGCTACCTGCGGGCCGTGCAGATCCCGGACAAGCTGGCAGAGAAGCCCAAGCGCAGAATGCAGGAAGCTTCCTCACGCCCCAAGCGGGAGTATAAGCCCAAGTCCCGGGAGCCCTTTGACCTCGGAGAGCCTGAGCAGTCCAACGGGGGCTTCCCCAGCACCACAGTCCCCAAGATCACAGCTTCCTCTTTCCGATCTTCCGACAAGCCCATCTGGACTCCTAGCAGGAGCATGCCACCCATAGACGAGTGGAGCTGCAAGGTGCTGTACAACCTCGAACCCTAGAACCATGGGGAACTGGGCTTCCATGAGGGTGACGTCATCACCTTGACCAACCAGATCAACTACAACTGGTATAGGGCATGCTGGACGGCCAGTCGGGCTTCTTCCTGCTCAGCTACGTGGACACGCTCGTGCCCCTGCCGCAGTGACTCGCCAGCGCCCCGCCCCTCTGTCCACACTGGGCGGCACCCCCTGCCGGGTCTTCTGCCTTCCTCCAGGCTCCTGCTGCTAGGATGGTGTCCAAGCCTGCCGGTGTCACCCAGTCCCAGGTCCTCGAGGTACTCCCTGAGCAGGGAGCCACACTTGGGTGGGGGGCTTATCTGGGTGGGTGGGGACGCCTGTTTACACTGGCGCTGACCCCCAACGGTGACAGCTGCCTTCCCTACTGCATTGCGCCAGCCTCCTCCTCACTCCCCAACTCCTTGCCTAGCTGGCCCAGGCGGGGCTAATCCTAAGGTACTCTCACAAACACTAGTGTTCCACCGCGGCAGCACCCACCTCCGTCCTGATCCCACAGGGACCCGGCCCACTGCCTGCCGTCGTGTCCTGTGGCCTTAACAGGATGAGATCAAGCGTCCCCCGGGTTGGCTCAGAGACAGGACCTTGGTTTTAAATCCTGTCCCAGCCTGGTGCTGGAGATGGGCCCTGGCCCCACTCCAGGGCCACTGCACCCCCACCTCACACATGCACTCCTCCCCAAGGCCAGGGCAGAGGGCCTCACTGCTTCCCCTGCCTGCTGTCAGCTTGCAGCCCGGGGACAGAGGCCAGCTGGGATCTGTCCCAGGACAGAGAACATAGCCTCCTTCAGGGCCCCGCCTCCCAAGCCCCGCCCTCACAAAGCCAAGTACCTTTTCAGCTTTTCTTTTTTTTTTCTGCAAACTCCGCCTCCCAGGTTCACGCCATTCTCCTGCCTCAGCCTCCCGAGTAGCTGGGATTACAGGCGCCCGCCACCTCGCCCGGCTAGTTTTTTGTATTTTTTAGTAGAGACGGGGTTTCACCGTGTTAGCCAGGATGGTCTCGATCTCCTGACCTCGTGATCCACCCGTCTCGGCCTTTTCAGCTTTTCAACTGCCCCCAGCCAGGGCCACGGAGGCCTGTGTCACTCTAGCACAAGCTGCCACCACCAACCACCCACATACACCCCAGCACACTTCGCACGGGATCACAGCCCCAGCCGTGCTGCTGAGGGCCAAGCACAAAGGCTCCAGTGAGCAAATGTTAAAGCTCCTGGTGGCCAGGCCTCCCCTTTCCCAGCCGCTACCACCCCACCCTGTGGGAAGTGGCCCTGACCATCTCCTCTAGGCCACAGCAGGCGGCCCTGGGGTCTCCAGACCCCTGCCCAGACCAGTAGGTCCGCAGCCCCAACATCTGCTTTGTCTGTCACCCGATCCAAAATCGATGAAATGGGGGGTCCTCTGGACTGGGCCACATTCACATTCCTCTCCCACTGTGGCCCAGCCTGAAGCCTCTGGACCCCAGGCTCTGCTCTGCGCCCTTTGTCAGCAGTACATGAAGGGCGCAGACACCCTGGCAGAGATGAGCACACAGCCTTGGACACGGTCCAGCGCAAAGTGAAATGTGTGCCTGAATTTTGTAAACAGAAGTATTAAATGTCTTTCTACAAAAAGAAAAAAAAAATCATGAACACTAAATGTAATGTCTGATGTTTGGTGATGTTTGATTGGATTCTCAATTTCTTAAGCCATGATATGATTAGGACAATTGTGAAAATGTGTATATGGATTACATAGTAGGCAATGATAATATTATTAAGTTTCATTGGGTGATGATAGTATTCTGGTTATGTAGGAGAATGCCTTGGTTCTTGGGGGCTGCACACTGAAGTCTTTAATGGTGAAGGGTCGTTATGTCTGCAACTGACTCTCAAATAGTTTGTCCAGAAAATGTATAGACAAACACACATGGAAAGCAAATGTGACAAAGTATTAGCTACTGTGGATTCCAGATGAAAGTTATACAGGTGTTCGTTAGACCATTTGAAAATGCTTCCCAGCCATCCTAAGGCTTAAAGAAAAAAAAAAAGAAAATGTTTAAAATCAAAAGTTGGGAGCAGGAAAAGAATAACAAAACCTCTAGGCTCGTGCCTATAATCCCAGCACTTTGGGAGGCCAAGGAGAAAGGGTTGCTTGAGCTCAGGAGTTCGAGACCAGCCTGGGCAACATGATGAAACCCCATCTCTACAAAATGTACAAAAATGAGCCAGGTGTGGTGGCACAAACCTGTAGTTCTAGCTACTCAGGAGGCTGAGGTGGGAGGATCACTTGAGCCCAGGAGACAGAGGCTTCAGTGAGCCAAGATTGTACCACTGCACTCAGCCTGTGTAACAGAGCGAGACCCAGCTTCAAAACAAACAAAAGAAACACCTTTGTGTCAGAGTTAAGGTTGCTGTATAATAAAATGCTGGGTTACGGTTCTGGGTCCAGTCCGCATGAAGATCAGAGGCTTCCACTGGACCCAAAGGAGTAATACTAGTCACTTGTGATTATTCCTCTGTAGGTTTGAAAGATGTGTCAGGCCAACTTATTGGATGCAGTTGTAATCTAAAACTCTATACATTGTACCCCCAACTCATAGACTTCAGATATCCATGAAACACTCTTCTGTCTCCACAGTCTTAATGTGGCCCTAATAAAGCCATCCTTTTGGAGGACTCAGAAAAGTGCGCCCCCTCCCCGCCCACCCAAAACCTCTGTAACGTAATAATTATAGTCATTAACATTTATTGACCACTCACTGTGTGCCAGGCATTTTTCACGTATTGATTTCATTTAATCCTCAAAACTTATTAGAGGTAGGTACTATTATAACAAGGCCAAGGAAAGAGATTAAGCAGTTTTCCCAAATTCACGTTATTAGTGGAGCTGGGATTTAAGCCTAGTCTGGCTGTGGAATCTGTATTCTTAATGACCATGCTATACTGCCTAAGATTAACCTTTTACTCCAGTTACAGAGATTGTTTTTATCTTCTGAAACTGCCCCCAATAAGCCATAACAATAAATTAATCAATTGTCTTGGTTATCTCTTTTGCCCAAATTTATACTTTGAAAAAAATTCAAACATGGCAGAAAGATGAAAGAACAGTACAGAATCCAATCAAAGATCAGGCACTGCGTGTCATGTCTTCATTTCCTTTCATCTAAAACATTCCTCTACTTTCTTTGATCTTTCATGACGTTGGCATGTTTTAAGAGTCAAAGATAGTTGTCTTGTAAATTGTCCTACAATCTGGATTTCTCTGTTTCCTCATGATGAGATTCAAGTGAAGCATTTTTGGGAAGAATACTGCATAGGCGATGTATCCTTCCTGCCTCGGGATCGCAGGTGACCTGTAATATGAGGTTTGATCACTTGTTGAAGGTAATCTTCCAGGTCTCTCCATTGTAGTTATTTTGCTGGGTGTGGTGGCTCATGCTTGTAATCCCAGCACTTTGGAAGGCTGAGACAAGCAGATTGCTGGAGTCTAGGAGTTTTAGACTAGCCTGAGCAAAAGGTGAAACCCTGTGTCTGCTAAAAATACAAAAAAAAAAAAAAAAAAAAAAAAATTAGCTGGGTGTGGTGGTGCAAGCCTATAGTCCCAGGGACTGAATTTGAAGGGTCACTTGAGCCCAGAGGGGTCAAGGCTGCAGTGAGCTATGATTTTGCCACTGTATTTCAGCCTGGGTGATAGAGTCAGACCTTGTCTCGTTTTTTAAAAAAGTAATTTTTCCTATAGTTAATAAATAATGTGTGAGGTAGTACTTTGAGATCAGTGAAGATCCTGTTCTCAGATGTCTTTTCACCCAGCTGTCCATCAGTGATAATCCTTGTCTGAATCAATTTTTATTACTGGTGGTTGCAAAGTGACACTTTTTAAAATTCTGTCATTCCTTCCACATTTATTATCTGGCTTTGTTTCATTAAAGAACAACTCCTTTCTTTTTTAATATCATTCTTCATTGATTCTTTTTTATATATTAATTATGTTATAGCTTATTATTGTTGTTATTCTTTTGAATGCTCAAATTGTCCAGATTTGACCAATGCAATCTCTGTTATTTTTTTAACCCCACAATCCACGTTGAACTAAGCTATTTTTAATGCCCAGAGTAATTTCTAGTATTTCCCACTCCCAACAGGAATTGAGAAAGGGCCTCCAGAAGTTGGGGACTTATTCAGACTCTTCTTAGAAGTCTACCTTCTTCCTGTGTACTTTGAGCCCAAAGTGAGACTTTTGAGTTGGGAAGAAATACTTCTGAATTAAACTACTGATCAGCGTCACCCAATTCTAATCCCAACCACCTTTATTCTAAGCATACCATACTCACTGCCATGCTTACCCTTCAGTTGGGCACCTCTGTCCTCCTTCCTTTGGGCCTTCTAGTTCCTACCCAACTGTTCAGTCCACAGGCCTCAATAACACCTTTTCACCCAGCCCTCTGGTAGCGTTGGCCTGCCTCCTTTACCTACTCAACCGCTTTACCACTAATTTATTGTTCTCTGTTTTCATCTATAGGATCTTACCTAGCCATATGGCCTGCTGCCTCTGCCAATTTAAAAACAGCATTGAGGCTGTCTGCAAGACAGTCAAGCTGCATTGCAACAGTACCTGTCTGACAAGCACCATACATTGTCGTGAGTCCAAATTGCCTGGTGATCAATTGTTACATTATTTTAAGTATTTGTTTTTAAATTTTTTATTTTTAATTGATAAATTTGTAAAGTAATGATATAATTGCTTTATTTTTATTTACTCATTCAGAGTTAAACTCCCTCAATTTCTGAACTATTCCCTTGAGTCAGGTTCTCAGTTATTATTAGAAAATGTAATAATGGAACTGTTCCATATGCATAAAGGACCAAGAGAAAGGAATGGGAAGACTAGGCAGTAACATTGACATCCACACACTGTGTACTGTGCTCTCTGCTTGGTGCTTTGCCCCCAGTGATAATTTCTTCATACAGTGCAATGTAGTTTGTAAGCTGGTTTTATATCCATGAGATCTCAAGTACTCGTGGCCTTATAGGACAGATGTAGATCCGGGTTTTTTTGTTTTTGTTTTTACAATTTTATAAGAGTACAAGTGATGCTATTTTATTTGAAGCCTGAGAGCTTCTGGTTCCATAACCAGAAATTGCTACCTGGCTCTTCTAATGGAATGAGGGATTTTCCAAGCTTAGACCATCCAACTCTGAACTTGCTCTGAATCTCAAACCTTTCTATTCACAGAACAAATGCTCAAGTGCTTTCAGGAGTTTTTCTGTAGATTAGGTTTATTAGCACCAACTTCATGACTTCTAAAATGTGACTGCTTTCATGTCCGGATAGCTTGAATACAGGTATCTACCAGTGATATGGGGTGGATGATGAATAATGCCTGGCTACTTATTTAAAGAAAATGTTGCTTATTTTTCAAAACTTTTTTTTACCAATTATATTCTTCCCTTCTCCCCAAGAGGTGGGCAGAAAAGCATTGGTAATCTCCTTTTACAGATGAGGAAAAACAAGATCAGAGGTGCTAGGTGCTGTACCTTGTGCCAGGTCTTCTGTCCCAATTCTGTGTTCTCCCCAAGCCCATCTTTCTCCTTTCTCACAATCTTGACTTCTTCCTCTGACCCTCAGCACCGCCCAAGATACTTTTAATTCTGGAAAAGAAAGCCAGCTGCACACTGGTACATTTGACCTTCATGCAGTCAGAAGCTTTGGATGATTCCGCATCCAAAATATTAGAGATGAAATGAAAGCAAAGTAGGCATCTGACGAAAGTTGCATTTTCCCTTCTGCATTTTAGGACCTCAAGTAATGTTTATCCAGAAACTGCTGTCATACCATAGATTCATTGTACATTCAACAACATAAGCCTACAATCTGGCAAATTAAAAATCTCTTAACCTACACCCTGAATCCCTGCCCAAATTTAAGAAAAGAATTAGGGTGGACACAGTTTTTTCCATGTCGCGTCTTCTGTGATGGGGCTACAGTATGTGGGAGCAGAGAATGGGGTGGGTGGGTGGCGCGTGTGCCAGATGAGGATCTATCAGCAATGGGAGGGATCCTCCACTTTAGCATCTCCACCCTGCTCCTCTCAGAGGACTGCCTTTCATTGCATTCAGCTGTGATGGTAGCGAGACTACAGGTACACCGAGGACAAGGAGAGAGGGAGCCTTGTGCTCTCTCTGCATCTGAGGCAGGACAGCACAGGGTACGGAGCAGTCTGCAGAGAGGCCAGCTCATCAGGTCATCATGGTAGCACTTGTCTTCCACCTTGAGCTTTGACTGAGCACTGGGCAACTGGCCCCTGGGGATCAACAGAATAATCCTAAGCAGACTTACTCTGTGTCACACTATGGAATGTTCCAAGTAGGTGGCCATGTTTTCAAAAGATGTTTTTTCCTCCTTTTGTTGCCATTTCATAGGTTTAGGATTGGGTGTATGTTTCCGCTCTGAATGGCACTCGAATGTTTGCTGACTCCTACTCCGTGTGACTGGGGCGTACAGCTGTGGACTGATGCATGCCGTCCCATCATCTTTCATGATCAAAGCAGTCTCTTCTTTTTTCACAGATGAAGAAGCATCCATAGGGAATCGAGAAGGA
Organism: Trachypithecus francoisi; assembly: GCF_009764315.1. Taxonomy (NCBI): domain Eukaryota; kingdom Metazoa; phylum Chordata; class Mammalia; order Primates; family Cercopithecidae; genus Trachypithecus; species Trachypithecus francoisi. The sequence goes on from NW_022681466.1 coordinate 14,765,685, forward strand.
GCGTTCATGAAGGTGTTACAGGCCCGGAAGGAGCACACGAGCACTGAGCTGACTATTGAGCCGGAGGCACCCTCAGACAGCAGTGGCATCAACTTGTCAGGCTTTGGGAGTGAGCAGCTAGACACCAATGATGAGAGTGAGGTTATCAGTGCACTAAGTTACATCTTGCCTTATTTCTCAGCAGGAAATCTAGATGCGGAATCAATGTTGTTACCATTCATGAAACTACTCTTTTCTAATGCGCAAGATGGAGATAGGCCCCTGAGTATTTTGGAAAACAATACAAAGGGCCCCTCTCTTCAACCTGCATCCAACAACTCAAGTTATGAAAATAAATTGAGAAAGCTGTATTTGCTAGAAAATGTGTTACATGCAGAAACACAAGAAAAAATCGATGAAGTTAAAAGGGAAGAAAAAACTGCCATGCTTATGCAGACCAGCCTTCTAGGTAAGAAATTTAAACGCCAAATATTTGAAAAGAAATCATTCATTTATCCAACCACAGGAAAACAGCCTGATAAAGATTCAAAGTGTAGGCAAAAACCTGCAGAGAGTGAACAGAGTCCTCCTGGGCCCAAGGAGCATCCAGAAAAGGCACTTCAAAGAGGTGGGAAAGCAGAGCACCAGGAGGGAGGAGGGTGCACGGGCATTTGTGGAGAACGCTGCCCAAGAAAAAAGGCTCAGGAGCCCAGTCCCAGGGGAGCTGGAACAGCCTCACATAGAGCAGGGGCCCGAGAAGTTAGCAGGAAATGCCATCTACATGAAGCCTTCATTCACCCAAGAGCGTAAGGCGGCATTCTCCTCTGTGCTGAAACGCTTCTTCATGGGCGAGCCTTCTGCTTCCACCCCTGCAAAAGCCCTACCTCAGGTCAGAGACAGATCAAAAGACTCAACCTACAGTATTTTAATTTTAGAAAATGCAGAGGCTAGAGTTAAGAATACAAAGGCTGCTAGACCAATCGTACGTTCCAGAAAAAACTACCGCTATCATAAAACTCGCTACCGTGTGGCCCACAGAACACCCAAGGCCAAAAAGAGTCGAAATTTGAGAAAGAAAAATTATCTTGATAGACTGATGCTTGCAAACAGGCCGCCATTCTCTGCAGCGAACAGCCTCATAAATTCCCCTTCACAAAGGGCTTTTTTGCCTTTAGTAGACCTGAGTCCTAAGGATCCTAAACTATTTGATACTTCAGAACGTGCTACAGAGAACACGAAGGTAAAAGACACAACTGCAAGAAATGCCTTCGAAGAAAACATTTTTATGGAAACCACTACTATGCCAGAAGGCACCATCTCTGAAAACACAAACTACAATCCTCCTGAGGCAGATTCTGCTGGGATTGCGTTCAACTTAGGGCCATCTGTTAAACAAACCGATCCAACACAATGGGAATACAACAACGTGGGCACTGACCTGTCCCCCGAGCCCAAAAGCTTCAATTATCCATTGCTCTCATCCCCAGGTGATCAGTTTGAAATTCAGCTAACCGAGCAGCTACGATCCCTCATCCCCACCGAGGATGTGAGAAGGTTTATTTCTCATGTTATCCGGACCTTAAAGATGGACTGCTCTGACACCCATGTGCAACTGACCTGTGCCAAGCTCATCTCCAGGACAGGCCTCCTGATGAAGCTTCTTAGTGAGCAGAAGGAAGTAAAGGCGTCCAAGGCAGAATGGGATACGGACCAATGGAAAACTGAGAACTATATTAATGAGAGCATGGAAACCCAGAGTGAACAGAAAGAGCAGAAGTCGAGCGAGGTGAGGACCACACAGAAACATGAGACCCAGATTTCCCATCATTTAGTGTATGCCAGGAAAGTGCCCACACCAGAGAACCTGGAATTCCCAGGCCATAGCTTGTCTTGGCCATGTAAGTTTGGCCATGACTGTGATCTCCCATTTTGCTCATTTAGAGAGTGAAATAGATTAGTACACAAGATGAACTACAGGTGAGGTGGGGTGGCTCATGCCTGTAATCCCAGCACTTTGGGAGGCCGAGGTGGGTGGATCACTTGAGGTCAGGAGTTTGAGACCAGCTTGGCCAACATAGTGAAACCCTGTCTCCACAAAAATAAAAAAAAATTAGCTGGGGTGATGACACATGCCTGTAGTCCCAGCTACTAGAGAGGCTGAGGTGGGAGGATCACCTGAACCCAGGGAAGTGGAGTCTGTAGTGAACCGTGATCACACCACTGCACTCCAGCCTGGGTGACAGAGTGAGACTCTGTCTCAAAAAAAAAAAAAAAAAAAACCTGTAAGCTACTCACCTGGAATACTGGGGTTTTGAGAAGTTAGCTTCCATTCTCTTTTTTTTTTTTTTAATTGTTCTTTCCTTTTTTTTTAGCTCATGAAAGACTTTCCAGGATATGCTTTTGACTACAAAATCATCTTGGCAGTATCTGTGACTGTAATACTAACAATTGTGGTTATAATTTTTTGTCTCATTGAGGTAAGGACAATAATTCAGGTTTTCAGAATGCAGTCCTGTCTTTTTGTGGATTCAGAGCTCACAAACTGAAAACCAAAGCCACTTCCCCACCTGCTGCTACTTGACATTCTTTTTCAGTCCTTTAAGGCTGAGGTATACTTTGTTCTTTTACTGCAGTGTATATTCCAGGATTTTAAAGGATCCTCATTTCCAGGAGGTCTCTGTGAAATGAAACCAAGTTAATCCCACTAGACTATTTTAAGAAGTTGATATAATAGCAAAATTTCTCCCACGTAAAACGATGTCAACAATTAGATGTACTCACCAAGTCACCCCTTACTCTGCCACTAATTTATTTCCTTGTTGCTGAAATGATGAGAGACGTATAATCTCCACCCTCACGAAGTTGTCATCACCCTGGAGAGGAAGGAGCCAGCCAATAGAGAGAACTATTGTCTTGTAGACTTATTAGATTCACACAGTATCATCCTTTTCCAGTGTGTAAGGCATTGTCTAAATAGGTCCAGTTAAAGCACTACAGAGTAGCCATTTAAAAAAAAAATTGTTGGCCACATTTTTAAGTTCACAGGGGAGGGGGAATGTCTCATACTCCAGCCCTCCTGAGCCTCGGCCCTCTGTGAGATGTGTCACCATTTCTTGGACACCATGTGAGACATTCCCCCTCGGATCAGAGATGCTCAACCTGCATTAACATGTCTAAAGCCTACATCTGGCTACTCTGGGGCGAGTCCTGTTCACAGTGCCCATTCCTGGAGCTTGCCTCTGTTTGCCTTTTGTTCGATTACATGATGTATTACTTTTCCCAAGAGGCCACTGCTAGCATATTGGAAGAGTGATTTAATAAGCTGGCAACCTTGACGCCATGCTCCCAATCCAACCTTATTTGCCTCATTTACCATTTCCATTATTGTGGCAGCCCTCCATTCCAGCCAGATCAGCCCCTCACCATACCCCAGTCACACCATCCGCATTTCTGCTCTTGTCTGTGCATTTGTCCATCTAAAATGCCCTTATTTCACTCTGCCTGTGGGAGTCCCATGAATCTCTCCAAAGCCAACTCAAGTTCATCTTTCTGCTTGAAACCTTCCCTGAATAGGCCAGGCGTGGTGGCTCACGCTTGTAATCCCAGCACTTTCAGAGGCTGAGGCGGCGGATCATGAGGTCAGGAGATCGAGACCATCCTGGCTAACACAGTGAAACCCTGTCTCTACTAAAAATACAAAAAATTAGCTGTGCGTGGTGGCAGGCGCATGTAGTCCCAGCTACTCGTGAGGCTGAGGCAGGAGAATAGCGTGAACCTGGGAGGCAGAGCATGCAGTGAGCCAAGATCGGGCCACTGCACTCGAGCTTTGGTGACAAAGCGAGACTCTGCCTCAAAAAACAAAAACAAAACAAAACAAAAAAAACACCTTCCCTGAATATTCCAGCCCTCCTGAGCCTAGTCCCTTTGTGAGATTTGTCCCCATTTCTTGGACACCATATGAGAGACTTCAGAGGCTGAAGTGGGAGGATTGTTTGAGCCTGGGAGGTTGAGGATGAAGTGAGCTGTGGTCATACCACCGCACTCTAGCCTGGACAACAGAGCAAGACCCTGTCTTAAAAATAGCTACCACCAAAAACTATCTTGGGATTTGAATAGGATTACCTTAAATTTGTAGATTAATTTGAGAATTGACATCTGTACAACATTCTGGGAACGTGGTATTTCATGTCATTTCTTCATTTCTTGTTAATGTCTTTCAGAAGAGTTTTAGGGTTTCCATCATACAGATCTTACACGTCTTTTGTTACATAACAGATCTTTGTATTTTTCTTCCTAAATACTTCATACATTTGTATTGCCATTGTAAATGGGACTTACTTCCATTTCTAATTAGTTATTGGTGGTGCATCTGACAAGTATTTGACTTTTGTGCGCTGCTCTCTTGATTTGGTTTCTAGTCGCCGTACTGAATTCTCATATTACTTCCAGTAAAATCTTAGTTGATTCTCTTAGGCTTCTTTGGCTAACATTTGTTATTTTATATGCAAATAATGATAGTTTTGCCTCTTTCTTTTAAATACGTACACTCTTCCCTTCCCTTCCTTTCCTTTCTCTTTTTCTCTTTCTCAGGGCCTTGTTGTCACCCAGACTGGAGAGCAATGGTGTGATCTAGCTCACTGTAACCTCAAACTCCTGGGCTTAGGGGATCCTCCTGCCTCAGCTTCCAGAGTGGCTGGGACTACAGGCAGGCAGTGAAATTTTAAAACTTTTTTGTAGACACAAGGTCTTGCTATGTTGCCCAGGCTGGTTTTCCTGCCACTTTAGAGCAGGTTTCCTTTTTTTTCATACTTTTAAGAGTTTTTTATTAGCAATTGTCCATTGAATGTTAGCTAAAACAGCCAAAAAAATGCATTAAGTGTCAGCTGCATGCAAGACCCTAAGTTAGATACAGTTAGCCCTCTTCATCAGCAGATCCACATCTTCAGATTCAACTGGATGAGGTGAATATTTGAAAAAAGAAACAATAAAAATACAAATAGAAAGTACAGTATAACAACTGTTGCCATTGTACAATATCTATACATTTTATTAGTGATGACCTAAAGTACATGGGACCAGGCATGGTGACTGACACTTGTAGTCCCAACACTTTGGGAGGCCAACCTGGGCAGCATAGTGAGACCTTGTCTTCAATAAAAATAAAAAAAAAAAAAGCCAGGTGTGGTGGTATGCACCTGTAGTCCCAGCTACCAAAGAAACTGAGGTGGGAGGATCATTGGAGCCCAGGAGGTTGAGGCTGCAGTGAGCTGTGATTGTGACACTGCACTCCAGCCTAAGTGACAGGACGATCCTGTCTCCAAGTAAGTAAAGTATTTGGGGGGATATGTGTTGGTTATATGCAAATACTGCACCATTATAAGGGACTGAGCATCCACCGATTCTGGCATGGTGTGGGGGCGGTATCCTAGAACCAGTCCCCCGCAGGATAGCAAGGATGACTGAACTGTGGAAGAATCAAAGCTCTGTTGAACATCATACAATTCCTGTCTTCAAAAAACTTATCAGGTAGATGAGACTTATAATGAATAAAAGGAATGAATACAGATTTGCAGATAGTGGTTGCTGTGATGGATAATCTCAATTGTGTTTTCTTCCAAAACAGATTCATTCCCACAGAAGGGCATTGAAGGAAGTTAAAGAAGCCTCATCAGTGTTAGAACCCTGAGCCCACGTTAAGGCATCCAGATGGCCTGGAGCCATGTTTTTTAAATGTTATTATTAAATATTGTTTTTTTGCTGGTTAAATCAATGATAACATTCTTTACTTTGTGGTTGTGTTCTTCAAAATGAGGATTTTTAACAATAATAAAAATAAAGCTTGTTAGATCTTTTTTTTTTTTTTTTTTTTTTGAGACGGAGTCTCGCTCTGTCGCCCAGGCTGGAGTGCAGTGGCCAGATCTCAGCTCACTGCAAACTCCGCCTCCTGAGTTTACGCCATTCTCCTGCCTCAGCCTCCCAAGTAGCTGGGACTACAGGCGCCCGCCACCTCGCCCGGCTAGTTTTTTGTATTTTTTAGTAGAGACGGGGTTTCACCGTGTTAGCCAGGATGGTCTCGATCTCCTGACCTCGTGATCCGCCCATCTCGGCCTCCCAAAGTGCTGGGATTACAGGCTTGAGCCACCGCGCCCGGCCAATCTTTTTTAATTTTAATAAATTGCTTCCTGAATATTTGACTAAAGAGAAAACTAGGCCAATCTAAGCAGAGTCCAAATGAAGTAGAAAGTCCATAGAGAACGAGGAAAAAAAGAAATTGTTGAACCACGGACACAGTAAAAGGAAAAGACTGGCCGGGCGCAATGACTCACACCTGTAATCCCAGCACTTTGGGAGGCTGACCTGGGTGGATCGCTTGAGCCCAGGAGTTCGGGCAACCTCACAAAACCCCCATCTCTACAAAAAATACACAAAAATTAGCCAGGCGTGGTGGTGTGCACCTGTAGTCCTATCTACTTGGTAGGCTGAGTTGGGAGTATCACTTGAACCTGGGAGGTTGCAGTGAGCTGAGGTTGAGCCATTACACCCCTACCTGGGGGGTGACAGGGTGAAAGAGTGAGACCCTGTCTTTAAAAAAAAAAGAAGAAGAAGAAGAAAGCAAAGAAAAAAATGTATATTTGTGACAAGGTCTGTTTCTGTCTCCCAAGCTAGAGTGCAATGGCAGAATCATAGCTCACTGCAGCCTCAAACTCCTGGGCTCAAGGCATCCTCCTGCCTTAAAGGCCTCCGGAAGGGTTGGGATTACAGAAAGAAGCCACTGCGAGGCTAGATTGTTTTTTTTTTTTTTTTTTTTTGAAACAAGGTTTGACTCTCACCCAGGCTGGAGTGCAGTGGTGCAATCTCGGCTCACTGCAACCTCTGCCTCCCAGGCTCAAGCGATCCTCCTGCCTCAGCTTCTCAAGTAGCTGGAACTACAGGCACGTGCCACCAAGCCTGGTGAATTTTTGTATTTTTTGTAAAGAAGGGGTCTCAATATGTTGCCCAGGCTGGTCTTGAATTCCTGGGTTACAGTGATCCACCCACCTCGGCCTCCCAAAGTGCTGGGATTACAGGTGTGAGTCACCACGACTGGCCAAAAAAAAGTTGAAGTGTTAAAATCAAAAAAATTCACCAAGCCATTTTGCATATTTTTCTGGAAAGATAAAGGTATATATATATATATATATATATATATACACACACACATACACACACACACACATACACACATAGAGAGAGAGATACAGATAGATCTGGACTATATACCTTAGAGTATAAGTTGGGTATAACTTTGTTGCAGAAAGGACAAAGGGAACTGATTAGGGTTAAGGCGCATATATGTATGTGTATATATGTGTGTGTATATTGTATATATATGTGTGTGTTTGTTTTCCCAATTCCTCACACCACTCCTTTTTATTAATTTTTATTGAGATGTAATTATACACCACAAATTCACCCATTTAAATAAGTGCAGAATTTAGTGGGTTTTAGTATAGCATTCACAAGGCTGTACAGCCATCACCACTATTTAATTCCAGAACATTTTCATCACCCCAGAAAGAAGCCCCAGAATCACTGACCCTACTCCCCATTTCCTCTCCCATTTCCTGGCAAGTATTTACTTACTTCCTATGAATTTGCCCATTTGGGACATTTCATATAAATGAAATCATAAAATACATGATTTCACTAAAGACTTTTGTGTGTGACTTCAAACAGTTAAGTAGGCATAACATAACATTTAAACTCTAATCACTGCCCCTCCCCCTACCTTTGTTTTGAGACAGGGTCTCACTCTGTCTTCCCAGCTGGAGTGCAGTGGTGTGATCACGGCTCACTGCAGCCTTAACCTCCCCAGGCTCAGGTGATCCTCCTACCTCAGTCTCATAAGTAACTGGGACCACAGGCACACACCACCACACTACTGGCTAATTTTTGCATTGTTTGCAGAGACAGGATTTCGCTATGTTGCCCAGGCTGATCTTGAACTCATGGACTCAAGTGATCCTCCTACCTCAGCCTCCCAAAGTACTGGGATTGCAGGCATCAGCTACCACACCTGGTTATCTTTAACCATTTTTAAGTGTACAATTCAGTAGTGTTAAGTACAGTCACATTGTTCTACAACAAATCTCCAGAACTTTTTCATCTTCCCAAATTGAAACTCTGTACCTATTAAACACTAACTCCCCATTCTCTCCTTCTCCCAGCCCACAGTAACCACCCTTCTACTTTCTGTTTCTGTGAATCTGACCACTCTAAGTACCTCATGTGAGTGGAATCACACAGTATTTCTCCTTTGGTAACTGGCTTATTTTGCTTAGCATAATGCCATCAAGGGTTCTCCATGTCAGAATTTCCTTCCTTTCAAGGCTGAAGAATACATCCATTATATGGATCAATCACATTTGTGTTATCCATTCATCAGTTAATGCACATGGAGGTTGTTTCCACCTTTTGGTCATTGAGAATAATGCTGCTGCATACATATGTGTATACGTTTCTGAATGATTAAATGTTTGCAATTCTTTTGACTATATATGTATGAATAGAATTACTAGGTCATATAGTAGCTCTAAGTTGAACTTTTTGACTAACCGCCAAAGTATTTTCCACAGTGCTACATGGTTTTACTTTCTCCAGTTTCCCCAAATCCTCTCCAACACTTTTTATTTTTATTTTTTTTAAACAATTACACCCATGCTAGTGAATGTGAAGTGGCATCTCATTGTGGTTTGGATTTTATTTTAATTTTTAAAATCAAAAGAATATACTTGGCCTTAGGTGATGGCTCACGCCTGTAATCCCAGCATTTTGGGGGGCCAAGGTGGGTGGATCACCTGAATTTAGGAGTTCAAGACCAGCCTGGCCAACATGGTGAAACCCCATCTCTACTAAAAATACAAAAATTAGCTGGGTGTGGTGGCAGGTGCCTGTAATCCCAGCTACTCAGGAGGCTGAAGCAGGAGAATCACTTGACCCAGGAGGTGGAGGTTGCCATGAGTTGGAATCGCACCACCGCACTCCAGCCTGAGAGATGCTGTCCAAAAAAAAAAAAAAAATATATATATATATATATACACACACACACACACACACACACTTTTCTAGTATAATAAAATTATTTTACAAAAGAAGTCCATTACTAACAAACGCTTGCATGCAAAGCACAAGACACATCTAAGGACCGGGCGTGGTGGCTCACGCCTGTAATCCCAGCACTTTGGGAGGCCAAGGTGGGCAGATCACTTGAGGTCAGGAGTTCCAGACCAGTGTGGCCAACATAGTAAAACCCCATCTCTACTAAAAATACAAAAACTAGCAAGGCGTGCTGGTGGGCACCTGTAATCCAAGCTGCTCAAGAGGCTGAGGCAGGAGAATCGCTTGAGCCCAGGAGGTGGAGGTTGCAGTGAGCCAAGATCCCGCCATTGCACTCCAACCTAGGCGACAGCAAGGCTCCATCTCAAAAAAAAAAAGTACTAAAATTAAGTTGCCAAGAATTTACATGTAGTCCTTTCTACATATAAGACATAAATACCTGACACTTGATTCATTCCCTTCATTCTTCAACCAGCCTCCCAGGACAAGTCTGGCAAAGATTCTGACCATCGGGCAAAAGTAATTACCTTTTTCAGTTTATGTTAGGACAGCCTACGTGGGTTTACATTTGGCTTAATATAATACTACCCTACTTCTCCAATAAGTATTTAAGCATTTATTTAAAAAATTTGCCGGGCGCGGTGGCTCAAGCCTGTAATCCCAGCACGTTGGGAGGCCGAGACGGGTGGATCATGAGGTCAGGAGATCGAGACCATCCTGGCTAACACGGTGAAACCCCGTTTCTACTAAAAATACAAAAAACTAGCCGGGCGAGGTGGCGGGCACCTGGAGTCCCAGCTACTCGGGGGGCTGAGGCAGGAGAATGGCATAAACCCGGGAGGCGGAGCTTGCAGTGAGCTGAGATCTGGCCACTGCACTCCAGCCTGGGCGACAGAGCGAGACTCCGTCTCAAAAAAACATAAAAAATAAAAAGAAATTCATTTTAACCACTTGTACTACCCTAGTCTCTCTGAGAAAAACATGACATGCCTTACTTCAAGGAAAAAGGGGTCCTTTTTCCTCACAAATATTTCCTCATAAACTTTATTTTTTAAATGCTTTTAAAACCAGATTCTAATTTAACTCATCTAGATTTGCAAAATTATAAAGAAAATGTCTTGCCAGTTGTTGCTTCGGTTATGCTAATTTCACAATTTAGTACATTGCAACTATGTATTTAATACAAAGCAGCCTTGGCGCGGGGCGGGGGGTGTTTAACAAAATGCATCTCAGCACCAGCCTAGAGAAACTTTTCTGTGTGAAAACAGAAGAGGGGTTACCATGGAAAAATTCGTTATGGATTTCGGGAGGGCCTTTTCCTCAGAAATAGAGTGAAAAGTAAAAGTTGCTGTGTAAGAAATCTGATACTGACGCTGTGTGACAGAAGTCTGTCCAAAAGTTCATCTTCGGCGATTATGTCCAGATGATCAACTACACATCTTCTGCAATAGGTGACACAAAACTGCATTTCCCAAGCAAGGCAAAGCAATCAAATGAGTTAAGATGCCCGTTCCAGCGGTCTTGTACTTTTATTTTTGATTTAACCAAAACAATTTTGAATTGGATAAATTACCAAATTTGGTTGGGTCTTGTTTGGCTTTTTGCTTTGCTTTTTAATCAGCCATTTACCAGCAGCTGTTGCATGGGCCCATTAGCACTCGAAGACTAAAAACAAACACACAGGACCAGATAAGGTTCCCCTGCTAACCCAAATGATCCGTTTCCTTAACACAATTTAAAAACCACAGCTAAGGAAAAAAGGCATGTTTTTGTGTGTGTTTGTGTGCTACAATCTGTCCAAATCCTTAATTCCCTTTTAAGGAATAGATATAAAATAAAAATCTGAAAGAAACCTCATTGGAAATGCAAAGAGGTTTGCAAAACAAGAGGCTTCTTTCATTCCAGAAAATCACCGCAAAACAAGGGGAGAAAAATGAATGCAATGGATATGTGTTTGCCAAAGTTTCTATCCTGCCCAGTGGAGACACTGTACTGCACACAATTTTTAAAGAGGAAAAGAAGGGGTTGGTTGGTGGGGGAGAGAGATCGAGTGAGTGTGGCCTGCAAATTGCAACAATGCAATCTCCATTTTGAACAATGCACCTTTTTCCTCTTGTAAATCTAGTATTTTTGCCACTTGATGTGTCCTTGCATTTCCCCTATTTCGGTGGTCAGCGGGGTTGGGGGGGCGATCAGAGCAGGATACACAGCACAGGAGTGAGCAAGGGGAAGGGGGGAGGGCAGAGGAGGTAGGGAAGGAATCTGCAGCAATTGGGCTGGGTGGGTACCTGGAGTGCTACTGTAGGCGGATCCCCTGTGGTCAGGAGTTCGAGACCGGCCTGGCTAACACTGTGAAACCCCATCTCTACTAAAAATACAAAAATTAGCTGGGCGTGGAGGTGCGCACCTCTAATCCCAGCTACTCAGGAGGCTGAGGCTGGAGAATCGCTTAAACCAGGGAGGTGGAGGTTGCAGTGAGATGAGATCACGCCACTGCACTCCAGCCTGGGCAACAAGAGCAAAACTCCGTCTCAAAACAAAAAATCAAGATGGCTACTTCCTTTTTTTCTTTTTCTTTTTGTTTTTTGAGATGGAGTCTCCCTCTTTTGCCAGGCTGGAGTGCAGTGGCACCATCTCAGCTGACTGCAACTTCTGCCTCCCAGGTTCAAGTGATTCTCCTACCTCAGCCTCCTGCGTAGCTGGGACTACAGGCACGTGCCACCACACCCAGCTAATTTTTAAGTAGAGACTGGGTTTCACCATGTTGGCCAGGATGGTCTTGATCTCTTGACCTCATGATCCTCCCACCTCAGCCTCCCAAAGTGTTGGGATTACAGGCGTGAGCCACCGCGCCTGGCCAAGGCCACTACTTTCTATCAACTCTTTATCATAATTCATTTAATGAAAAAGAGGCAAATGACTATAGAAATGTAATAATGTTAATATTTTTACAGAGATACTGGCAGATGTTGAAGGGCTCTAAAAAACAGAAAATGAAGAGATGCTAGGGTTTTTTCCCCATGATTACAATTACAGTACAGTAATGTAGGGCAAGTTTAGAATAAGCCTTATTACTGCTGGTACTCTAAAAATTGATTGGTTATTTCGTCCTAAATTTCCTTTTTTTTTTTTTTTCTGAGACAGAGGCTTGCTCTGTCACCCAGGCTGGAGTGCAGTGGCGCAATCTCGGCTCACTGCAACCTCTGCCTGCCGGGTTCAAACAATTCTCCCTCCCGAGTAGCTGGGACTGCAGGCGTGCACCATGATGCCCGGCTAACTTTTTGTATTTTGTTTAGTAGAGATGGAGTTTCACCTGGCAGGCTGGTCTCAAATTCCTGACCTTGTGATCTGCCCGCCTTGGGCTCCCAGAGTGCTGGGATTACAGATATGAGCCACCGCACCCCGCCCTAAATATCCTTTTCAAAAATACCATAATCGGCCGGGCGCGGTGGCTCAAGCCTGTAATCCCAGCACTTTGGGAGGCTGAGACGGGCGGATCACGAGGTCAGGAGATCGAGACCATCCTGGCTAACACGGTGAAACCCCGTCTCTACTAAAAAAATACAAAAAACTAGCCGGGCGAGGTGGCGGGCGCCTGTAGTCCCAGCTACTCGGGAGGCTGAGGCAGGAGAATGGCGTGAACCCGGGAGGCGGAGCTTGCAGTGAGCCGAGATCGCGCCACTGCACTCCAGCCTGGGTGACAGAGCGAGACTCTGTCTTTTTTTTTTTTTTTTTTTTTGAGATGGAGTCTCGCTCTGTCACCCAGGCTGGAGTGCAGTGGCCAGATCTCAGCTCACTGCAAGCTCCACCTCCCTGGTTCACGCCATTCTCCTGCCTCAGCCTCCCGAGTAGCTGGGACTACAGGCGCCGCCACCTCGCCCGGCTAGTTTTTTGTATTTTTAGTAGAGACGGGGTTTCACCATGTTAGCCAGGGTGGTCTCGATCTCCTGACCTCGTGATCCACCCGTCTCGGCCTCCCAAAGTGCTGGGATTACAGGCTTGAGCCACCGCGCCCGGCCGAGACTCTGTCTTAACAAAAAAATAAAATAAAATAAAAAATAACACAAAAATACCATAATCTACCTCACATCTATAAAAGATCTAACAGACGTATCTGGAAGCTAAAGTGATCTATAAACAATTATAGTGATTTTTAACAGTTTAAGCAAAATGAGTAAATACCATAACCTGGGTATAAAATTTTGTATAAAAAATAATTGGAGCTAAAATTTAACCATTTATACACTTAAATGGATGCAATTTATTACGTGTAAGTTATATCTCATTGACGTTAATTAAAAATACTTTGAATGTTAAAAATAAAATCAGAAGAGTCAGAACTAGTATCAAAGAGACCAATGATAAAAATCATGACTTTAGAAACAAGACAGGTTTGTGTGTTTTGGCTCTGCCACTTACTGTTGTGGCCTTAGGCAAATTACTTCTCTAACTCTTAGTTTTTGAGGGTAACAGTAGTAGCAATAGAAATAATAGTAGCTAATTATTTATGAAGCACTTATTTTATGAAAGACACTGTGCTAAAGTGCTTTACCTGAATTATTTCATTTATCCTCTCAACCGTTTATGGAGTATGTACTATCATCGCTCTTACTGTTTGGTAAATAAATATAAACCAAAGCCCATGGAAGTTAAAGAAAGGTCATAAAGCCAGTACATAGAAGACTAAGGATTAGAATTCCGGTGGTCTGATTTCAGAAGCATGGCTATATACTGCCTTCCAAGATGCTATGAGAATTAAATGATTTGTACATAAAGTGTTTATAACAGTTTGACATATAAATGCTCAATTTAATGTTACTATGTTATTTTACTTACTATTACACAAATTATCCATCCCATCCCTCTTAAATACAGCAGTGTTTCTACTTTACATGGCCTGTTTTGAATAACTTAATCCAGCAACGTTTTTTTAACTAGATAATATTTACAAGAGAGTTATATTTGTCAGGAAATTTCATTTGTCTCCTAGTCGAAACTCTTAATAACCAAATTTAACACATCTAATTTGTGACTTATTTTATAAATTTGTTGTGACAAGATCCTCCATTAATTTTACAAGGAAAATCTACATTCAATATACAGCAAACGCCATTCAATATACAATAAGCACCAACTTATTTCTATTATTTTAAGGATATTATCTATATATTTCTCTAGTGATTTCAGTGATGTTAGCTTACTCATCTGGTAAATCATTATCAAATAAACGACTACAGTCCACAACTTGTCCTCATATGCCAATTCGGTCTCTGAAGATTTACTATTAAATGATAGAAATATTATTAAGATTCGTACAACTAGAAAGAATTATTATAATCAAAAATTTATATCTTTAGAAGACATCTGGCTTAGCCTATTTTAATACTTTAGAATGATCTCTTCGGTTTCTACTAAAATTTATAATTTCTTTTCCCATAGTTTTTTCCCTTTAGGAGTAATATTAGAATTCTAAAGTTTTGTATCCTTTACCATATTCATTGAAGAAGCCTAATTCCTTTTTAACTGTAGTAATGGTGCATAGAAGAGTCACTACTGTACTTAAGAAGAGGCATAACATATTAAGAGTATATTCATATACAAAGGAGTTTGAAAAGTCCACATTAAGTTTAATACTTGATAATCTGACCATCTAAAAAATATACTAGGCTGGGCGTGGTGCTCACACCTGTAATCCCAGCACTTTGGGAGGCCGAGGCAGGTGGATAACAAAGTCAGGAGATCAAGACCCTCCTGGCCAACATGGTGAAACCCCATCTCTACTAAAATATAAAACAGTAGCCGGGCATGAAAGCATGTGCCTGTAGTCCCAGCTATGGGGAGGCTGAGGCAGGGGAATCACTTGAACCTGGGAGGCAGAGGTTGCAGTGAGCTGCAATTGTACCATTGCACTGCAGTCTGGCGAAAGAGCGAGACTCAATCTCAAAAAAACAAAAAAACAAAACAAAACAAAAAAAAACTGTATTCTAGCAAGAGGGCCATCCTGCTATTCCAGCAAGAAAGCAATCCTTGGATTCCATGAGTTTTAACAGGACCATTATCCAGTGTAGTATAGAACCACCACAAAAAATGAAGAAGCAAGAGATGTGAATTCTAGTGCAGGCTCTAGTAACCAGTTTAGCACTATAACCTTGAACAAAACACTTAATAAACAAGGTTTAGATAATCCCCATCTGAATAATGAGAAAGTTAGCTTAATTGATATCCCTGAAGTCCTTCTTTGCTGCTCCAGTATTGTTTAATTCTACTTCTGGTAACTTTCCCAAAAGACAGAAAAAGGTACAGTCAAACTTGACTATAAACCAACTTCTTAAATAATAGGTTAACAGAAAAAGTATTATTATATCTAAAGATCCTTCATTCAAAGAAGGGTCTCAAAATTCTGAAATCTTCCAGTTCTGTGAACATTTTGAAAGATTACTTCAACACAGAACTCCTTCACATTAAGTCCCATTTAGAGGACAGAACACTATGAACACCTACTCGGCAAATGTAAACAAAACATCATTATGGCCGGGCGCGGTGGCTCAAGCCTGTAATCCCAGCACTTTGGGAGGCTGAGACGGGCGGATCACAAGGTCAGGAGATCGAGACCATCCTGGCTAACCTGGTGAAACCCCGTCTCTACTAAAAAATACAAAAAACTAGCTGGGCGAGGTGGCGGGCGCCTGTAGTCCCAGCTACTCGGGAGGCTGAGGCAGGAGAATGGCGTGAACCCGAAAGGCGGAGCTTGCAGTGAGCTGAGATCCGGCCACTGCACTCCAGTTTGGGTGACAGAGCAAGACTCCGTCTCAAAAAAAAAAAAAAAAAAAAAAATCGTTATGAAAACTGTACTAGAAAACTATATCAATCAGTTTTTAAATAGATAAAATAAGTGAAATGCTTACCAAAATACAATCACAGTAGAAACAATGTATTTTCTTGTTAGCTTTGTTTAGAATAATAGTAAGATTCAAGCTAAAGAGTTTCATGGGCTTAAATTTACATCTCCAGAATGCTATGTTAATAGCACAGCTATTAACGGGTTAAATGAATTACATACCCACCATGGACTATCTTCCTACATTAAAAATGCTGTAGATTTTGCAAGCCTTAATGCAAAGTAGGAAAAAAAAAAAAAACAGTAACAATGCTATAGAAATGTATTTATGGGCCAAAAAAAAAAAAAAAAGATACTTATGATAAATTTTAATCAGTTTTTTAAAATAGATAAAATAAGTGAAATGCTTACCAAAATACAATCACAGTAGAAACAATGTATTTTCTTGTTAGCTTTGTTTAGAATAATAGTAAGATTCAAAGCTAAAGAGTTTCATGGGCTTAAATTTACATCTCCAGAATGCTATGTTAATAGCACAGCTATTAACGGGTTAAATGAATTACATACCCACCATGGACTATCTTCCTACATTAAAAATGCTGTAGATTTTGCAAGCCTTAATGCAAAGTAGGAAAAAAAAAAAAAAACAGTAACAATGCTATAGAAATGTATTTATGGGCCAAAAAAAAAAAAAAAAGATACTTATGATAAATTTTAATCAGTTTTTTTAAAATTCTGTATAATCTCATTTTAAAAAAAAATACATAGGCCGGGCGCGGTGGCTCAAGCCTGTAATCCCAGCACTTTGGGAGGCCGAGATGGGCGGATCACGAGGTCAGGAGATCGAGACCATCCTGGCTAACACGGTGAAACCCCGTCTCTACTAAAAAATACAAAAAACTAGCCGGGCGAGGTGGCGGGCGTCTGTAGTCCCAGCTACTCGGGAGGTTGAGGCAGGAGAATGGCGTAAACCCAGGAGGCGGAGCTTGCAGTGAGCTGAGATCCGGCCACTGCACTCCAGCCTGGGCGACAGAGTGAGACTCCGTCTCAAAAAAAAAAAAAAAAAAAAAAAAAAAAAATACATAGAATAGGTATACATCCAAGTGATAACAATAATGATACATTAGACTTCCCATGCTCAAACGATCCTCCCACCTCAGCCTCCCAATGTAGCTGGGACATAACAGTTTTAAACAAGGAAAACAGTTTGTACTCCTTGGATCAATTATCTCAATTTGGGAGATTTTTTTTCATACAGTAATGATTCTGAAAAAGAATAAAGCAAAGTGTACAAAAATGTTTGCAAGTTTCAATGTTATAATAGCAAACATTTTAATTATTAAGTTGTGATATATCATATATACTTCATCCTTTAAAAATCATTCCTTATGGCGGGGTACGGTGGCTCACGCCTGTAATCCCAGCACTTTGGGAGGCCGTCACCTGAGGTCGGGAGTTCGAGACCAGCCTGACCAACATGGAGAAACCTTGTCTCTACTAAAAATACAAAAAAAAAAAAAAAATCAGCCGGGCGTGGTGGTGCATGCCTCTAATCCCAGCTACTAAGGAGGCTGAGGCAGGAGAATCGCTTGAACCTGGGAGGCGGAGGTTGCAGTGAGCCAAGATCCTGCCATTGTACTCCAGCCTGGGCAATAAGAGTGAAACTCTGTCTCAAAAAAAAAAAAAAAAAATTAATTGCAAAGACTATAAATACTAAAAATGATTATGGTAAGTGAAAGAAAGTAAAGTAGAAATTTAATGTTCACTGGAATTAAAGACATAAATATATAGATTTTATATACATATTTATGTAAAATAACTAGAGGGGAATAGTTTTTTTTTTTTTTTTGAGACGGAGTCTCGCTCTGTCAGCCAGGCTGGAGTGCAGTGGCCGGATCTCGGCTCACTGCAAGCTCCGCCTCCCAGGTTTACGCCATTCTCCTGCCTCAGCCTCCCGAGTAGCTGGGACTACAGGCGTCCGTCACCTCGCCCGGCTAGTTTTTTGCACTTTTTAGTAGAGACGGGGTTTCACCGTGTTAGCCAGGATGGTCTCGATCTCCTGACCTCGTGATCCGCCCGTCTCGGCCTCCCAAAGTGCTGGGATTACAGGCTTGAGCCACCGCGCCCGGCCGGGAATAGTTTTTAAAGTTAGTCCTCTAGTGTTCTTTTGTCCATTTTCCAAAAAGTATATATACCTGCTTACAATTATTTGTTAGAGGGCTAATTCTGAAAGAACTGGAACTCATTCTGTTTTTGAATGACAGAACTAAAGAATCATAATGTTTGAGTCCAGCCTCTCTCTCTCTTATTAATGGTCCCATTATGAACAGCAGATTCACAGAAGATCTTTAAATAAATACATATATATACACATATTTAAGAGTAAAACATTTCTTATCTATGTAGTGTACTCCAGTAGGTATATTCCTTTTCTTTTTCTTTTTCTTTTTTTTTTTTTTTGAGACGGAGTTTCACTCTTGTTGCCCAGGCTGGAGTGCAATGGCATGAACTCGGCTCACTGCAACCTCCGCCTCCCAGGTTCAAGTGATTCTCCTGCCTCAGCCTCCTGAGTAACTGGGATTACAGGCATGTGCCACCACACCTGACTAATTTTGTATTTTCAGTAGAGATGGGTTTCTCCATGTTGGTCAAGCTGGTCTCAAACTCCCGACCTCAGGTGATCCACCCGCCTTGGCCTCCCAAAGTGCTGGGATTACAGGTGTGAGCCACCATACCTGGCCTCCAGTAGGTATATTTCTAATGTCTAACAAAGGCTGCTATTTATATAAATGCAAATTCACATCTAGTAAAACTATTTTGTTACTACTAGACAGTAGTTGGCAAGCATTATGTAACATAACAAATCAAAAACAGAAGGAATACTTATATGTGAAAGTACTGTCATGACTGAATTTATTTTTGATTTTTTTTTTGCTCCCTTTTCAATCTAAGAATGACAGGAATTATCAGTAATGCTGTAGTGTAGATCAGGGATCCCCAACCCCCAGGCCATGGATCGATGGGGTATTGGTCCAGGGTCTGTTAGGAATCAGACCGCACAGCAGGAGTGAGTAGTGTGTGAGTGAGCATTACCGCCTGGGCTCTGCCTCCTGTCAGATCAGTGGCGATATTAGATTCTCATAGGAGCACAAACCCTATTGTGAACCGCACACACAAGGGATCTAGGTTGCCTGATCCTTATGAGAATCTAATGCCTGATGATGTCTCCCATCACCCACAGATGAAAAACAAGCTCAGGCTCCCACTGGAGTGAGTTGTATAATTAGTTCATTGTATATTACAATGTAATACTAATAAAGTACACAATAAGTGTAATGCATTTGAATCATCCTGAAACCACCCCCAACCCAGCCTGGTCTATGGAAAGACGGTCTTCCATGCAACCAGTCCCTGGTGCCAGAAAGGTCAGGGAGTGCTGGTGTAGACTTCCCTAAGATAACCAGAGTAGGGCTTTGCTCTGTGGCTACTCTGGTAGTTCTCTATGAACCCAACTCACTGCCTTGTGAAATGAAGTCCTTCAAGTACCTTCAGTAACTAAAACCTCTCTGATGGGTTCATAACAAAATAATCTTATTCTAAGTTCTGCTTTATCATGAAGTGTGAGAGTCCTATTGGATTTTTCTTTCTTTTTCTTTTTTCTTTCTTTCTTTTTTTTTTTTTTAGACAGGGACTTGCTCTTGTCACCCGGCTGGAGTGCCATGGTGTGATCTCAGCTCACTGCAACCTCCACCTCCCTGGTTCAAGCGATTCTCCTGCCTTAGCCTCCAGAGTAGCTGGGATTACAGGTACTCATCACTATGCCCGGCAAATTTTTTGTATTTTTAATAGAGATGGGGTTTCACCATGTTTACCAGGCTGGTCTTGAACTCCTGACCTCAGGTGATCCACCCACCTCGGCCTCCCAAAGTGCTGGGATTACAGGCGTGAGCCACTGCACCCAGCCACATTTTTCTTCTTTAATTTAAGAAGCCTCCAAGATGAACAGTGTCCTTCCATGCTATGCATCTTGATCAAATCTCTATCAATTCTTAAGAAAGGTCTCAGCAAATTTTATATGAAGCCCTTCCCTCCAGGTCAATTCAAGACACCTGAATACCATGTAAGGCTATTAAGTGCCTCATGAGTAGTAACAATTTCTGTCTTTTTCCAGTGTTACACTACCATTGCTCATTCTGTTTTTTTATTAGCATAGACTTGAAAGCTGTAAAGCATTAAACATTAAAACAAGTTCAATAGAATGTTCTCTTCTTACTAAAATAACTAGTTTTGAGAATTATTTTTAGTAAACTTTAATAACATCTATAAAGTCTGAACTCAGTGCTCTACTGTGTTAGGATACTTTGAAAGAATTATTTCCTAAAGGATCAACAGTTCTTCACAACACTTTTTTTTACATTAAAGTTTTTAAAATTAAGTTAACCTGGATCCTGGATTCACTGTAACATTTTATCTAATTCATTTAATTCAGGCCAACACTAGGAAGCTACAGTTATTATACTTTGATTTAAAAGGTATTTAGACTTTAGGTCAGTTTGAATGAAACCAAAATTCATGTAACTTTAAATTCCACACTTACCTACTATCCTCTAACTGTATCACTGTCATTTGGCCCAAGTTTGCATAAATCCAACCTCTGATCTATTTGAAATCAACAAAGAAAGCAATGAAAACATTACCTGATATCAGGGATTCTAACATCTATAGAGTGACAATAATTTTCCACAATCTGTTAGAAATCAAACCTATCATTTAAAGAATTCAGATTTCAAAAACCATGAAGTACTGGTGTATTACACTGCCAGTATGCAGTCACTTTCTCTCCAAAACTTTTAGACCACTTTAGTCTGAGTCTTAATAGTTGTTGGTCTTACGGAATTTACCCGTGAGCCTTGGTTTTCTCAAATATGACAATATGTGAATCTTCATATTTTTTGAGGATTAAATCAGATAATTACGCAAAACTCTCAGCATAGTGCCTGGAACATAAGTGGCCAACAAATGTTAGTTGTCATTATCATTTTTTAACTAACCATTTCAAATGACATGGACACAAAAAAGTGTTAAGAAGAAGCCAAGAATAAACTGTAAAATCTGGGTTTGCATCAGTTCTGTCATTCATTTAGGAGTAACTCATTTATTCTCTCAGATGCCTCATCTGTAAACGAGATATAACACTGGCCTGACCCTGAAAGTTACAGTAAGGAACAAGGTCACTTAAAGGATGCTGGTTTTACTTTGATTACTGCACTTACAGCTGAATGCTTTTACAACTGTATGCCACTGTCTACTTATCTGTGAATTGATTAAAGGAGGAGACCATATCTTAGTCTTTGCATTTTCCACTCCAATCTGGCAGAACATTGCATCAGGTAGGTGCTCAATAAATATTTGATAAATTCAATATTACTGCACATCAAAAAGGTCAAATTAATACAAGGAAACAGTCACAAGAAACACAAAGAAAAATCCATGCCCCTAAACTACAGTCCCTAGTTATCCAACCAAATATACAGACACTTTTCTCTTTGCAAAATAAATGGGTGCTACTAAGTTGGCTCTATAGTGGATTCTGCAGAGCAACTCCTCCTCTCCTATTCAGTCCTTCCAATGCAGCATGCTCCCTTTGCCAGGAGGCCTTTGTCCTTGCTTTTCAGAGGACAGGATTCATGCCGTTTTCTCCTTTATACAGCCAGGGTTTAGAAGAGTAGCACATTAGGTGTTCAATAAAAGTTGGGTAAATTGAACATGGGATAATGTCAGACATGTGATCTATAACTTTTCAGTTTGCTGAGTAAAAAAACAGTTCATTTTTATATGCAATTCGTTTTTTCCAATCCCAATGTCTTTTCCCTACTGTTGTTACTCTGTCAGCCCAGAAATATAAGAATTTCTTAGATGCCTTTAAATACCTTGGACTAAGAATTTCTAGCTCAATTTTCTGCCTTTCTCTTTTTCACAAGGTCAATAGATAACTATGCTGTGGTATCATACTACATTAAAAGAGACAATCTCTTAATATATTTAACACTCAATGCTAAATTTACTCTGTTTTTTATTAGTTTCCTTAGATCTTATGTGAGTTTGTTTAGCACATGCATCTGGGCTAAAATCTCATGACAATGACTAACAGTATTTTTTTACATTATATAAAAAAGAATTCTATAGAAACAAACACACAAAAAAAAGCTGTTGAAAAAGGAATTCTCATTTATGTTCCAAAGGAAAGATCCATCCAAAAGATTCACCTGGTTATGCTAGGTCAACTTATAAATCCATTATGAAAACCACTTCTAATGTCTTGATCTTGGTCTAATCTTCTAAATCCCCAGGCTGGTGATAAACTGAGCTACAGTTAAGTCATTAATACAGCTGTCGTACACTCAAAATAACATTTAATCTTTAACTTTTAATTTTGTCACAGCAGTTCTTACCCTTTTGTAATTGCCCTTTAACTGCCAGCTTAAACACTCCAATCACCTCAATAAAAACATTTCATCCACAAATCCACCAAAACCAGCAAAGGGTACTAGAAATTTTAAAAGGCATATACATCCTGACATCTTTCTTTCTGCCATTCTGGATATCAATCATTTCTTAATAAATTAGCTGGAAATGAAGCATCAGCTCTGATTTGGCTGTAAGTTTCACATATTTAAAACATTTTTTTTTTTTTTTGAGACAGAGTCTTGCTCTGTCACCCAGGCTGGAGTGCAGTGGTGCGATCTCGGCTCACTGCAAGCTCCGCCTCCTGGATTCACGCCATCCTCCTGCCTCAGCCTCCCAAGTAGCTGGGACTACAGGCGCACACCACCATGCCCAGCTAATTTTTTGTATTTTTAGTAGAGACGGGGTTTCACCATATTCGCCAGAATGGCCTCGATCTCCTGACCTTGTGATCTGCCTGCCTCGGCCTCCCAAAGTGCTGGGATTACAGGTGTGAGCCACTGTGTGCCCAGCCTCATTTTTTTTTTTTTAAGTCTACAAAATAAATTTAGATCAGGAATTTTTTTATTTTTTATTTATTTTTTTTGAGAGGGAGTCTTGCTCTGTCGCCCAGGCTGGGGTGCAGTGGCCGGATCTCAGCTCACTGCAAGCTCCGCCTCCCGGGTTTACACCATTCTCCTGCCTCAGCCTCCCGAGTAGCTGGGACTACAGGCGCCCGCCACCTTGCCTGGCTAGTTTTTTGTATTTTGTAGTAGAGACGGGGTTTCACTGTGTTAGCCAGGATGGTCTCAATCTCCTGACCTCGTGATCCACCTGTCTCGGCCTCCCAAAGTGCTGGGATTACAGGCTTGAGCCGCCGCGCCCGGCCTAGATCAGGAATTTTTACCAATGTTTCAGACATACACAAGAAGTTGTGTTTGAAGCCCTACCAACATACTCAAATATATATATTTTTAAATATATATTTGAGAATATACAGTGCATGTATATATGTATATGCACACATACATATACACATACACACATATCTATTTTTTAATTTGAAAAGCACTTGTATCTACTCACAACCAGTGTCTTTGAGGCGGTTGATGGCATTGGAAAGAAGACGAACACAACCGAGAAATCCAGCACCTTGTTTCTTATGGATCTTCTTGTGATTCCATACACTGATCGTAACTGAATCAGACTTTCCAATATACCTAAAAAACAAAACAACTGCATGAGTAACTTGGTAGTTACAGGCAGTTGGCGTAAAATTTTTCTTTTGTTCTTTTTATACTCTAAAGTTACATACACACTTCAGAGTCTGGCTGGATTATGCAAAATACATCTTGAGTTAATCCACAGGATTGAATTTAAATTTCTAATAGTCTTGAAAGTAAAATCTAAAAAAAAATTTTAGTATATTTTTATCACATCTGCCATTCTCAAGCTGGGCTATAATTCTAGTCAGTAAGAAGGCTATTTTAGTAGCTAATGTCTAATAACACTAAGGCAGTTTATTAAATAACTTCTTTCCAAGAAAAAGAATATTAAAAACTTTTATCACAGTCACATTTTAAATACATTTCAATGACATGACCTACTTTTCAAGCGATAGTGTCAAGGCTGACAGACCAAAAATCTGACCTACCTGTTATATTTTTAAATGCTGTAGAACAAAAGCTGTTTGTAACACTTTTCCCCTGCTTCTTTCCTGTATGCAGGCCTTGAGCGAGCAGGACTCTTGCAGATTTCACTTCACCATCTGCAGACAAGCAGAGCAGGGAAACGCATTACTGTACTTGTCTGTGCATACACCTGCAAGTATGTAAAGGCTCTACCACAGCCAATTGCTAACATGGCATCAACCCATGCAAAAAGATAATAAAATAACATAATTATGTCATTAGAATCCTAGCTCTATTTCAATGACATTAACAGGTCAAAGTTTTGGTCCAGCAACCTTGATCTTAAAGTATTATTCAATAAATTAGCAATATCAGAAAAATTCACCTAGTATAGAGAAAAGCCTAAACCACTTAAGTAAGGACTAAAGCTTTCAAATAAGGAACATGGAAGGTACAGTTGAGCCCTGGGATCCAGCTGTGCCTAAAATATGCCCACCCCTGGGCTTTTCATTATGCAAATTAGTACATTCCCTTTTAAAAAAATAAAGCCGATTTGAACTTGGTCTCTGTTGCTTGCAAATGGAAAGAGCTGAACTAAAATATTGTTCAGTATACATGTACCAATTTTCAAGTACACCTACCCGATGTGTCTTGGCATGTATCTACTGGCATGTAATTCCAGAGCCAGAATCAAGTACTAAGTAGCTGAATTACCCAAACTAAACATTTTTTTTTAAAAGTTACATTAGGCCGGGTGCGGTGGCTCACGCCTGTAATTCCAGCACTTTGGGAGGCTGGGGCAGGCAGATCACCTGAGGCTGGGAGTTCGAGACCAGCCTGACCAACATGGAGAAACCTTGTCTCTACTAAAAATACAAAAAACTTAGCCGGGCATGGTGGCATGCGCCTGTAATCCCAGCCACTCGGGAGGCTGAGGCAGGAGAGTCACTTGAACCCAGGAGGCAGAGGTTGCAGTGAGCCGAGATCGCGTCATTGCACTCCAGCCCAGGCAACAAGAGCAAAACTCCATCTCAAAAAAAGGAAAAAAAAAAAAGTCACATTAAACCAGTTGTCCAACTAGTAAGCCTGGTTTACAGGTATGCTGAAATACATATATTGATTACCTCAGTCCTCAGGGCAACGCACCACTGGCTTAAGCAACTTCACCTGTTTAGTCCAGTGAGCCATAATATTTTTTATGTGTACCATGCTATGAAAAGGTTGGGAAGCTCTACATTAAACCATAATAAGGAATTGCTAATTATGGACCTTCTGGAAGACAGCCTAACTCTGAATTACTCAAAATTATGACATATATTGTATTACTTAAGCGTGTATGTCATAAACATTCTGTCTAAATATTCCTGGGCCAGAAATTAATCAGAAATATTACCTTTTCTTATACACAGAGAAGTATATGCTCTCACTTTAATGAATCTTCCTGTAATATAACATACATGGCCACATAAAAGAAAAAGTAAAGCCTTTTATAATTGAAAGTTAGAGAGCTCTATTAGCTTCTATTAAAACTTTGACTTCACTAACAAATATATGATTTATAAACAAGTTTCAGGATGTTTTGTTGAGACAGGTAGATGGCAACCTCTGTAGGTGAATATAATGTTACCATATAGGCCAAAGTATAATATATATACTCAGGATTTTGGGCTAAAATTTAATTATTAGACTTTTCTTTGTATACTTAGCCAATTAAAGGCAAGGATTTTGCAAAATGATCTCAGACACAAGCAAGAGAAAAGCCTCTGGTAGTCAATTAATATTAACTGTAAGATAAAACCTAATAAGCACATGGAAAGATGTTCAACATCATTAGTCATGAGGGAAATGCAGCTCAAAACCGTGACCGGATACAACTTCATACCCACTGGAGGGCTACAATTTTTTTTAAAGGAAAATAAGTGACAGAGGAATAAAGAAACTTCCAGTGGAAAACAGTAGTCATGACAGATCAAAATCAGGATGCCATCAGCAATACTCTGAACCTACACTGTCCAAAATGGTACCCACCAACCACATGGGACCCTTGAGTACTTCAAATGTGGCCAGTCCACACTGAGGCAAGCTGCCAAAGAAACCACTGAGTTTTTCTGAACATAAAATGAGAAAACGGCTGATTTTTCAAAGACGTAGTAAATATGTATATATACATAAATATGTAAGTAGCTCAATATTTTTATACTGACATGTTGAAAGTATTTTTGATACATTGAAATAAATAAATTATTATGCTTCATTTTAAGAAACAGGGTCTCGTTATGTTGTAGCTGGATTACAGGTGCAAGCCACCATGTCCAGTTTATTATGCTTAATGTCATCTGTTTCTTTTTACTTATCTTAATGTGGATACTAGGAAATGTAAAATTACAGAGGGGCTCCCATTTGTGGCTTACATTATATTTCTACTCAACAGTACAGATCTAAACCTGGAAGATAATGGAGCAATGTATTCAACATTTGGAGATAAAGTGATGTTTCACCTAGAAGCTTATACTCAAACCATACCAACAGATAAGAAGTCAAAATATATTTTCTGATAAGATCTCAACTTTCTTCCTATCTATATCCTTGTATTATTTCTCAAAATGACAACAGAAGATGTAGTTCACCAAATCAAGAGAGTAAACAAAAAAACAGGAAGTCACTAAACCTAGAAGAGACAAAGGAAATTGCCAACATAACAATAAAGGCAAGTCCCAGGACAACTGCACAGCAGGTCTTAGAGAACCATCACACCAGACTGAAGGAAGAGAACAGAGACTCCCAGGAGGGGTATCTCCAAGAAGAAACAAAGCCAATGGAATACTGACAGAACTGAATATATGGAGAAAAGATCTTTAGTTCTGTAGGAGAGTTTGAGGATTATGACATATAATTTCTCATTTCTAGCTATGAGATAAATAGAAAAGTAAACAAAAGGAGAAAGAAGCTGCTAACTTCAGAAAAAAACAAAAGCTGTCAAGAAAGAAAATATAATTCCTGTAACCATGTGACCCAACTATGAGTATTTACATAATCATAATAATGTAAACATGGAACAATGGTTTAACCAAAAAGATCCATATAATATATTGGAAGACTAAAGAAAGGAAGGGGCTTGTGTCATGGGAATGGGGATGATGAATACCAATTTTAAAAACCAAACCACTGGACTGTCCATGCCTGTAATCCAAATATTTTGGGAGGCGAAGGAGGGAGAATTGCTTGAGCCCAGGAATTCAAGACCAGACTGGGCAACATAGCAAGACCCCATCTCTACAGAAAATTACAAAAAAAAAAAAATTAGCTGGGCATGGTGGCATGCACCTGTAGTTCCAGCTACTCAGGAGGGTGAGGTGGGAGGATCAGCTGAGTCCAGGAGTTTGAGGCTGCAGTGAGCTATGATTATGCCACTGCACTCTGGCCTGAGCAACAGAATGAGACTGTCTCTAATTTTAAAAGAATTTTTAATAAAAAATAAAGCTGAATCATCTTCTAGGTAGGAAATTCGAAAATACCTAAAACTAGGCTGGGCGCGGTGGCTCACGTCTGTAATCCCAGCACTTTCGGAGGCTGAGGCAGGCAGATCACTTGAGGTCAGGAGTTGGAGACGAGCCTGGCCAACATGGTGAAACTCTGTCTCTACTAAAAATACAAATTAGCTGGGCATGGTGGTGGGCACCTGCATTCCAAGCTACTCGGGAGGCTGAGGCAGGAGAATCGCTTGAACCCAGGAGGCAGAGATTGCAGTGAGCCGAGGTGGTGTCACTACACTCCAGCCTGGGTGACAGAGCAAGATTCTGTCTCAAAAACAAAACAAAAAAAACTACCTAAAACTAAAAAAAGAAAACTGATGGTATAAAATAAAGAACATATCTAGAAACATGAAAACACCAGAATAAACAGCCAAAGTTATTAAAGCAGTTGCCTTGAGGATGGGAATCAGGAATAAGAATGGAGCAGGGAACTTGCTGTTTTCCAGCAAAAACTTTATAGTATCATTTACCTTTTTAAAAAGGTGCATAAACTCCTATGATTAAAATAAAATTTAAAAGAAAGAAACCATGCATATAAAGGCAAAAAGAATGCCTATTCAGTGCAACCCAAATTCTGATTTCTGGTTTTATAATTTGTCTAAAGTGGTGAATTAATACCTTTATTTAACTGAAAAAAGTTGGGGGGACTGCTCTACTGTGAGCCAGTTTCATTTTGTTCTTCACAGAATTTTAGGGATACCTCATCTTTCAGAACCTGTCTATAAACCAAAGCACATTCCCACTGGGCTTTTCTTTACCCCTTTTGTGAAGACCAAATTATAGTAATAATTGTGTGTTTCATTTCAAACTAATCGTTTAAACCTACAGGTCATAATGCTGATTCCACTTTGGATCGAGCATATTCTTCACAGTATCTGTAGAATGGCATTGCCCAGATCCATCAATCACCACCTTAGCAAATGGATCAGGAAGTCCTATGAAAAAAAGATTTTTTAAAATTAATAATTTGACATGTGAGATAGATTAATTATACAAACGTTCCATTCACTACAACAGATTATTCCATTATTTTTAAAAAGTTTAACAGCTATAAATGAATAGTCCATTTTTTAAAAAAAGACTAAAAGTTACTTCTAAATAAAATACCAAAACTACAGTTTTTCTTGTTTCTGTCTCAAAATATTCCCAGTTTAAACTACCAAAATCTAGAGATTACTTCATAATGTGGAAGTTTTTGTAGGTTGTTACCAGCCCCGTGACCCCAGGAAGGTGAATTCTTGGAACCATTCATGGCTTTTTCTTTCCAAATGTCTCCCTCAGTAGCTCATTTAAAGGAGAGCTTATTAAAGGTTTTTCTACAGGAACGCAGGCTACAGAGAAATCAAATTAGCAAATGGGTTTTGCTGAATAACTACCAGGAAAAATGAGACCAAAACAAAAGATGTAACAAACACTCTGCCTTAAAAGAGTTTACTATCTAAGTGGAAAGATAAAAAATACTATACACGAAAAAAAATAAACAAAAAAAAACCTGAGAATAAACAAGTGCTTAGTGATATTGATTATAATGCAAACACTTGTATCACTATGTTAGGTACTATTCTAAATACTTTACATTCATCCTTAATCCTTACAATAACCCTAGGAAGCAGCTACTATTATTTCCCCTATTTTACTGACGAGGAAACTAAGGCACAAGGGGGTCAATTAAGTAGCCCAAGGTCACACAGTAGTAAGTGGCAGAGCCAGGGTCTAAAGTATAGATGCTAAACCCGTCTGGCTCTCGACTTCATGCTCTTAACCACTATGCTGTATTTCACCTCTCATTTACTATGTGGTTCAACAGTGAGTACAAGAGCTCAGATAAACAGGAGAACAGTGTGAATCTGAACAGTATAGAAAGGGCTTTAGGGGAGAGGGGAACTCATCTGGGCTTTAAAGCAGGGGTCTTCAACCCCTAGACCATGGGCCGGTACAGGTTTGTGGCCTGTTACAACCGGGCCACACAGCAGGAGGTGAGCAGCAGGAGAGCAAGCATTATGGCCTGAGCTCCGCCTTCTGTCAGATCAGCGGCAGCATTAGAGGCTCATAAGAGCTGGAACCCTATTGTGAACTGGACATGCAAGGGTTCTAGGTTGTGCATTCCTTACAAGAATCTAATGCGGCCGGGCGCGGTGGCTCAAGCCTGTAATCCCAGCACTTTGGGAGGCCGAGGCGGGCGGATCCAAGGTCAGTTGATCGAGACCATCCTGGCTAACACGGTGAAACCCCATCTCTACTAAAAAATACAAAAAACTAGCCGGGCGAGGTGGCGGGCGCCTGTAGTCCCAGCTACTCGGGAGGCTGAGGCAGGAGAATGGCGTGAACCCGGGAGGAGGAGCTTGCAGTGAGCTGAGATCTGGCCAGTGCACTCCAGCTTGGGTGACAGAGCGAGACTCCGTCTCAAAAAAAAAAAAAAAAAAAATTTCTCGGCTGGGCATGGTGGCTCACGCCTGTAATCCCAGCATTTTGGGAGGCAGAGGCGGGCGAATCACGAGGTCAGGAGATAGAGACCATCCTGGCTAACACGGTGAAACCCCATCTCTACTAAAAATACAAAAAATTAGCCGGGCGTGGCGCCATGCGCCGGTAGTCCCAGCGACTCCGGAGGCTGAGGCAGGAGAATCGCTTGAACCCGAGAGGCACAGGTTGCAGTGAGCTGAGATCGTGCCATTGCACTCCAGCCAAGAGCGAAACTCCATCTCAAATAAATAAATAATAAATAAATAAATAACGTCATTATGGTGTACAGGCATACTTAAAAACCTGTGTAACAGAATAAAGCTATAATTTTTAAGGCCTTGAATTAATAAAATATGTAAATAAAACAAGATTAAGACGCTAGCATATCTAAAGGGAAATTGTTAAAGTTAAATTTCCTTACATTATAGACAAGATTAACCTCCTTATTGCCAAGGGCTTTGAAATTAATAATATGAGAAGCAGCATACAAAAACATTAAATTTATAAAAAGATCTGAAGTAAATGTTCTGGAGGAGTACTCTTATTCTACTTCTCCTACCTAAAATATTAGAAATTACACTAAACTGCTAGGATTACAGGTGTGAGCCACCACGTCTGGTCCCCATATACCTATTTTATCTGAATTTTATTATGAGTTGGTGTTGAATTTTTGTCAAATACTTTTTTCTGAAATTAATTGACATGTTTTTTTTTTCTTGTAGCCTTTTAGTACAGTAGACTACATTGATTAATTTTCAAATACAAAATCAGCTATGTATCCTTGGAGTAAACCCCACTTTGTCATGTTGTATAATTCTCATATATTGATTAGGAGCTTTGTGCTAGGAACTGGGGGCAGAGACCATATATATATTTCTTCTTATGTTACACTACCCCAGATAGGAAAACAGAAATTACTCTAGTGATTTCAAACAAAAGGGGTTGTATATAGGCAATTAGGGCTTATCATTGGAGGAGCTAGAGGTGGTAAAGGTTGGGGAGGAGGGGGTTGCACCACTGGCTTTCAGGCTGCTTTACCACAGCTGATTTCCAGAGGATAGAAGTCCGGAAACTCGGGAAACCGCTGCTGAGGTCCTTGCAGCCCCACAGTCCCCAGGCTGGTGACTGGTGGGGGAGTATAGAGTCCAGCTGACCAGAGCCTGCACATCTGCTGCTATGGGGGAGGAAAGGATGACTTCTACCTCCTTTCCACATTCCAAATTCCATGTGACTACATTTTATTGGCAGCACCCCGCTGGCAAGGGAGCCTTGATGTGTGCTTCCTGGGCTTCTGGCACCTGCACACAAAGGGGTGAAATGAGTGTCACGAGCAGCCACCACTGTGCAGCACACTTCCACATTCAGGCGTGCTGGGGAGCCCCACTTATAATTGGATGTGTCCTGGCACTCTACTCACTTTTGGTAGGTGTTTGGATGTCCGAGGCTTTGCAAAAGAAGAAGGCAGGGAGTCTACGGTGGAGTCACATGGTGGAGACCTAGCTAAGTCAGAGGCCTGGAGAGGTGTCACTCTAGCTGGGCAGCAGGTGACACACAATCATGCCCTGAGTTGATTGGAGAAACACCTGAGATTGACCTGGAGTTTGTTCTAGAATGTTTTCACTGGAATGAAAGCTGAGCAGTCTGCAGGCCATATAGTATTGGAGAAAACATAGCCCTCACTGAAAAAGGCTGCCAGAGAAAAGGTGTCCACAGGGAAATTCAGGGGTTTTGTTTGTTTGTTTTTTCTTTTCTTTTTCTTTTCAGATGGAGTTTTGCTTTTGTTGCTCAGTCTGGAATGCAATGGCACGATCTTGGCTCACTGCAACCTCCACCTCCTGGGTTCAAGCAACTCTCCTGCCTCAGCCTCCCTAGTAGCTGGAGTTACAGGCATGCACTACCATGCCAGGCTAATTTTTATATTTTTAGTAGAGAAGGGTTTGCACCATGTTGGTCAGGCTGGTCTCGAACTCCTAACCTCAGGTGATCCACCCGCCCCGGCCTCCCAAAGGGCTGGGATTACAGGTGCGAGCTGCCGCGTCCAGCTTTTTTTTTTTTTTTTTTTTTTGAGAAAGTCTCACTCTGTCACCCAGGCTGGAATGCAGTAGCATGATCTCGGTTGACTGCAACCTCTGCCTTCTGGGTTCAGGTGATTCTCCTGCCTCAGCCTCCTGAATAGCTGGGATTTTTCTAAAAACAGATTTCACCATGTTGACCAGGCTAGTCTTGAACTCCTGACATCAAGTGATCCGCTCACCTTGGCCTCCCAAAGTGCTGGGATTACAGGCACGAGTCACTGCGCCCCGCCAGGAAATTCAGTTTCTGAAAATACACCTGTGGATCTCTAGCCTTGAGCATCCTTGGATGCTGCTTTAAATGACTGATCCTCGATGCCTCCCTTCTAACTCACACGCCCACTCCCCTACATCAATCTCCCAGAAAACGGGACCTC
Organism: Trachypithecus francoisi; assembly: GCF_009764315.1. Taxonomy (NCBI): domain Eukaryota; kingdom Metazoa; phylum Chordata; class Mammalia; order Primates; family Cercopithecidae; genus Trachypithecus; species Trachypithecus francoisi. Next base: position 14,798,118 of record NW_022681466.1, read on the forward strand.
TTTTATTATTATTATTATTATTATTATTATTATTTTTAGAGACGGGCCTCACTTTGTTGCTCAGGCTAGTTTTGAACTCCTGGCCTCAAGTGATCCTCCTGCCTTGGTCTCCCAAAGTACTGAGATTACAGGCAGGAGTCCCTGCGCCTGGCAAATCCTGTATTAAACCCTTTTATGTTCACTTTGCTTGCGGTACTGCGGAGAGGGCAAGGAGGAAGAAGAGGTGCCCTGGCGTCTTCAGCTGGAGGTGAGCAGGGCGCTGAGGGTGGGAGAGGCCGGGCGCCTGGGGATGGGAAGCAGGACCCCACCCTCACAGGAACGCTGCTACCCCTATCGCGGAGGTCAGGGCCTCTCGCCCAGCTCTGGCTCTGAGGTCCTGGAGGGAGGGAGATACTGTTGCGACTCTGAAGACTGGGGGAGGGCCACCCCCATTCCAGAAGAGTGAAAATCCTGAGCCTGAAGCAGAAGTGGAACCGGTTGGAGCTGAGGCTTTAGAGAGTGGCTTTCGAAAGAGGATCTGGCGCCGCCCTGTGAACTGTTCGGGCTCGCAGGGCTGAAGACTCCGAAGACCGCGACCTGCGAACCTTGGGAGGTTCCACGCGGATGGGGGCCACAGCCCCCGCCGGAGCCCCCACACTAGCCCTGGACTTCTCCACCGACTTACGACATGAGAGCTCAATAAGCTCCTTATTTAACGCACTGTTGTATCAGGTCCCTGTGGGAGCCACTGGCCCTATAGCCTAATAAAGGAGCGGGTGCACGCATTGGGTTGGTGAGCCACCGCCACAGCAACGCGTGCTAATCAACCATCCCAAACGGCGGCTGGCATAAGGTTTTCGAAGGCTTGGGCTTCAACGCTGGGCCGGCCGCTGCGCTCTGCGGCTCCCTGAAGGCCTTCGGATCGGCCAGGGGCTCCGTTCCTTCTGGGCCGAGGCTGAAGAAGCAGCGGCTGCACCAGAGAAGGGCTTCTGGGCGAAGGTGGAAGTGCAAGGGGCCCGCGAAACCGCCTCAGGCGTCTTCAGACGTGGGCTCGGAACTGGCAGGCTTTCCTTTCTGCTTCATTCCATGGCCACAGGAAGCCACGTGGGCAAGCCGGAAGTCAAGGGGCGGGAAAGTACCCTCCACCCACAACGAAACCATGGCAAGCGGTGGGTGCAGGTAGGGCTGAGGAATTGGGGCTAATAGTCTATCTATCCCGGCGAGTGAGGAGACCTGCTTTGGGGGTTGCACAGCCTGGGTCTGCTTTTACAGTGGTGTCTGTCACTGTGAAGACTCCACCATGGGTCGCCATCAGGTCAGGGACTCTGCAAGGCAAGAACTACGTCTTCCTCTGCACACAACCCCACTCCCTTCCCCCCATGCCTAACACCACACTCCCTTCCCCCCATGCCTAACACCACACTCCCTTCCCCCCATGCCTAACACCAAGCCCCGCCCTGAGGGATGATTCAGGAATAGTACTGAGAGCATTTTAGGCCATTCCTGCGTTATCCCCATGTGACTTGTTATGAAATACAGACTGACTTCCTGAAGATCAGCAAATAGTGCGAAGTATTTGGCTTGTAATCTGCAAAGAGACTCTGCCATTTGGAGCTGGGATCTGTCCCCAGATCTGTCAGACACCAAATCCCATATCTACTGCCACCCAAAGGGACCTCCAGAAGAAAGGGGTTATACAGGGTCAAACACCAAGGCAGGTTAGTGAAATTTCTCTAGAGGCCATTTAAAGCTGGAGTCTCACCACCTGAATTGCCCTCAGAGGAAGGCTGTCTAGGGCGCAAACCTAGTCAGGGGTCCACATGGACGTAAGGACAATTTTTTTTTTTTTTTTTTTTGAGACAGTCTCATTCTGTTGTCCAGGCTCGAATGCGGTGATGTGAACCCAGCTCACTGCAAGTCTCAACCTCCTGGGCTCAAGTGATCTTCCCACCTCAGCCTCCTGAGTAGTGGGGACCACAGGCTCATGCCATCATACCCAATTAATTTTCTTTTAAATTTTTTGTAGAGATAAGGTCATCCCGTGTTGCTCAGTCTAATCTTGAACTCCTGGACTCAAACGATCCTCCTGTCTCTGCTCCTTAATGTCTTGGGACCACAGGTGTGAGCCAAGGCACCTGGCCTCTTTTTTTTTTTTTCCAGATGGAGTCTCGCTCTGTCGCCCAGGCTGGAGTGCAGTGTCCAGATCTCAGCTCACTGCAAGCTCTGCCTCCCAGGCTCACGCCATTCTCCTGGCTCAGCCTCCCAAGTAGCTGGGACTACAGGTGCCCGCCACCACACCCGGCTAGTTTTTTGTATTTTTAGTAGAGATGGGGTTTCACTGTGTTAGCCAGGATGGTCTCCATCTCCTGACCTCATGATCTGCCCGCCTCGGCCTCCCAAAGTGCTGGGATTACAGGCGCGAGCCACCGCGCCTGGCCACCTGGCCTCTTAACAATAATTTTAAAAACAATGAGGTTCACCATCAGAGCCCCTGCTGCTCTACTAAGTCCTTTGGCCCCTCTCATCAGGGCAAAAGCAAGCTCAGCCCCAGATGTTCTGCTTAATGGCCACCTTTCCCAGGAGACTTTGCTCTATAAAGGAGAACCACTTAGAGATACGAGCAACCTTAAAGAATGCCACCAGCACTACTGAATGCCTGGCACGGGCCACGTGGGTGGAGAGCATATTTTAGGGCAGTCATTCATGGTAAATTATTTCCGCCAGCCCCCAAAAGTGACTACTCAATATCCAACTATGTCAGGCCCAGGCTGACAAAAGTAGAGGCATGAGGAACCTAGGGTTGCTTTGATGTGCCTTGGTTATGGTATATGTGGAAGATTTTAGAGCTTGTTGTAAAAAGTGATGACCCATGGCTCTCCAGGCTGGGTCTGGGATTGCCTTTGTGGATTACAAGAGGATATTATGCAACAGTTTTTTAAAATGAGGCAGACTGGGACAATCTATCTCTAAGATACATAGGCGCTGTTAGGGGAGCAAAGCAAGACGTAGCAGGGCATGTATAGTATGCACTGTGTGCTGTGCGCTATCTGCACAAAACTGTGAGGTCTGATACAGTAGCCACTAGCCACATATGGCTATTAACATAGAAATTTAGATTGGGCCTGGTGGCTCATGCCTGTAATCCCAGCACTTTTGGAGGCCAAGTGGGAGGATAGCTTGAGGCCAATAGTTCGAGAGCAGCCTGGGCAACATAGCGAAACCCCTTTTCTATGAAAAACTTTATTTATTTATTATTATTATTATTTTTGAGACAGGTCTCACTCTGTCACCCAGGCTGGAGTGCAGTGGCTCAGTCTCAGCTTATTACAACCTCTGCCTCCTGGGTTCAAGTGATTCTCATGCCTCAGCCTCCAAGTAGCTGGGTCTACAGGTGCGCACCACCATAGCCAGCTAATTTTTGTATTTTTGGTAGAGACAGGGTTTCGCCATGTTGGCCAGGCTGTTCTCGAACTCCTGACCTCAGGTGATCTGCCCGCCTCAGCCTCCCAAAGTGCTGAGATTACAGGCATGAGCCACTGCACCCGGCCAAAAAATTTAAAACTGTAAAAATTAGCCAAACATAGTGGCGTACATCTGTAGTCCCAGCAACTTAGGAGGCTGAGGTGGGAGGATTTATTGAGCCCAGGAGGTCAAGGTTGCAGTGAGCTATGACTGCACCACTGCACTCCAGCCTGGACAACAGAGTGAGGCCCTGTCTCAAAAAATAAAGAAACAGGAATTTGAGGCCATGTTCACACATGGCTGCAGACCAGTCTGGTAAACAGAGCAAGACCCTGTGTCTTCAAACAAAAAGACTTTTTTTTTTTAAAGTCAGCTCTTAAGACACACTGGCCACATATTAAGTGTTCAACTGCCCCGTGTGGCTAATGGCTACCAAACTGGGCAGCACAGGCAACCATTTTCATCACTGAAGTTCTGTTAGATGACCTCTGGAAGCACACACAAGAAACTGGTAATGGTGATTGCCTTCAGGGAGGGAAACTGGGAGGGTGCAGGGCTGTACGCCCTTTTGACCTCTTGAATTTCATATCATGTATTTGTATTAGGTGTTTACAAATTATTTTAAAAACAAACTGGGAATTAGGAATCCCCATGTGGAATCACTGCAGTGGGACAGTGGTTCCCAAAAAACTACTTTGCAATTTGCCTAAAACAAATTAAGGTAATAGCTATCATGATTTCATATTTAATATTTTTTCACAGCTTACAGTTTCTTAGCTCCTGTTGCTCTCTCTCTGCTCTTACGAGCTCACAGGGTGATAAAGTGAATTAGTAAGTAGCAGGATAACATTAAAGGAAAAATTCCTGGGAAACATGGCAAAACCCCGGCTCTACAGAAAATACAAAACATTAACCTGGCATAGTGGCATGCGCCTGTGGTCTCAGAGACGGGAGGCTGAGGTGGGAGGATCACTTGAGCCTGGAAGGCAGTAACTCAATCCCAGCAGAATCCCAGGAAGCGAAGGTGACTCATCCCAAAAGAAAAACAAGAAGGAAATTCTATTACCAGAAGACAAAGGGATGAAATGAAGGATGGAGAATCAAAGACTGAAGCTACTAGGGTTTGTTTTTATTAATATTTAATTTTTTCAGGGGCAAGGGTCTCACTATGTTGCCCAGGCTGGTCTTGAACTCCTGGCCTCAAGCTATCCTCCTGCCTGAGCCTTCCGAGTTGTTGGGATTACAGACGTGAGCCGCTACATTCAACTTTGGTTTTTGTTTGTTTGGTTAGTTTTGTTTTGTTTTTTTGACAGAGTTTTGCTGTGCCACCCAGGCTGGAGTGCCGTCAGTGACTCAGCCTCGGCTCACTGCAGCCTTGACCTCCTGGCCTCAAGTGATCCTCCCGCCTCAGTGCCACCCCTCACCACCCTCCAATATCTGGGACTACAGGGGTGCGTGACCACGCACGGCTAATTTTTAAATTTTTTATAGAGATGGGGTTTCGCCATGTTGCTCAGGCAGGTCTCCAACTCCTGGACTAAGCAATCTGCCTACCTTGGCCTCCCAAAGCGTGAGCTGCCGCACCCACCATTTAAGATTGAAGCTAGGCCGGGCGCGGTGGCTCAAGCCTGTAATCCCAGCACTTTGGAGGCCGAGACGGGCGGATCACGAGGTCAGGAGATCGAGACCATCCTGGCTAATACGGTGAAACCCTGTCTCTACTTAAAATACAAAAAACTAGCGGGCGACAAGGCGGGCGCCTGTAGTCCCAGCTACTCGGGAGGCTGAGGCAGGAGAATGGCATAAACCCGGGAGGCGGAGCTTGCAGTGAGCTGAGATCCGGCCACTGCACTCCAGCCTGGGTGGCAGAGCAAGACTCCGTCTCAAAAAAAAAAAAAAAAAAAAAAAAAAAAGATTGAAGCTAGAACGGGCAAACCCTTAAGCCTAAACCAGTAATAGTTTTTCACAAGTTCATAGATGTGACTGTGGTAAATAACACACAAATTCACTTAAAAGCAGGTGTGTCCACATGGTAATTTTTGGTCCTTATTTTTATTTTTATTTTTATTTTCAGTTAATGGATATTACAGATACAACCTTTTTTTTTTTTTCTTTTTTTTGAGACAGGGTCTCACTTTGTCGCCCAGGCTGGAGTGCAGTGGCATGATCAGAGCTCATTGCAACCTCCGCCTCCTGGGTTCAAGAGATTCTCCTCCCTCAGCTTCCTGAGTAGCTGGGATTGCAGGTACATGCAACCACACCTGGCTAATTTTTGTACTTTTTGTAGAGATAGGGTTTTACCACGTTGCTCAGGCAGGTCTGAACTCCTAAGTTCAAGTGATCCACCTGCCTCGGCCTCCTAAAGTGCTGGGATTACACATGTCAGCCACCATGCCTGGCCTAAAGATATAACTTCTATCATGAGGAGGTCCAAGAACTATTCTCTTTTTCTTTTTTTAATGTTAGAAAGGGATTCTTTTTTTTTTTTTTTGAGAAGGAGTCTTGCTCTGTCGCCCAGGCTGGAGTGCAGTGGCCGGATCTCAGCTCACTGCAAGCTCCGCCTCCCGGGTTTACACCATTCTCCTGCCTCAGCCTCCCAAGTAGCTGGGACTACAGGCGCCTACCACCTCGCCTGGCTAGTTTTTTGTATTTTTTAGTAGAGACGGGGTTTCACCGTGTTAGCCAGGATGGTCTCGATCTCCTGACCTCGTGATCCGCCCGTCTCGGCCTCCCAAAGTGCTGGGATTACAGGCTTGAGCCACCGCGCCCGGCCTAGAAAGGGATTCTTAACTGAGTATGTGCTGCAGCAAAAGGAGGGGAAATTAAGCAAGAAAAGAAGGGAGCCAGGAAATAAAGGCACCAACCCAGGAAGCAGTTAAGCAAATTCCAGGATGGCTACATGTGACAAGTTTAGGGGATAACTTGAGCACATGGAGGACAGAACTCGGAGAGGGCACTGCGGGCATGGGCCCCACCCGCTCTGCCAGAGCACTGGAGGAGAACGAGGGCATGATAATGGTAGATGACACTGAAAGAAAAGGAGACAGCATGAGGCACCCTTGGGGGAAGCAGCCATCATCAGAGTGTATTTTATTTATTTATTTTTTTTTATTTTGAGATGGAGTCTCACTCTGTTGCCCAGGCTGGAGTGCAGTGGCATGATCACAGCTCACTGCAACCTCCGCCTCCCAGGTTCAAGTCATTCTTTGCCTCAGCCTCCTGAGTAGCTGGGACTACAGGGGGGCACCACCATGCCCGGCTAATTTTTGTATTTTTTGTAGAGACAGGGTTTCTCCATGTTGGCCAGGCTGGTCTTGAACTCCTGACCTCAGGTGATCCGCCTGCCTTCGCTCCCAAAGTGCTGGGATTATAGGCGTGAGTCACCGCGCCTGACCTCACAGCGCGTTATTAAGCTCTGTGGTGAATAATATTTATATAGTCACAATTCTGTAAACACTGTTAATTTTCTACAAATTGTGGCATAACCAAACCTCAAGAATGGACAGGGCTGGGGTGTAAAAGAGTTAAGTCCTTGCCTGGTTTACTAGGAAGGCAATAGCTAGTGTCTAAAACTATGAGACAGCTGGGCATAGTGGCTCACGCCTATAATCCCAGCACTTTGGGAGGCCAAGGCGGGTAGATCATGTGCGGTCAAAAGTTTGAGATCAGCCTTGACAACATGGTAAAACCCCGCGACTACTAAAACTGCAAGATTAGCTGGGCGTGCTGGCACGTGCCTGTAATCCCAGCTAGTAGGGAGGCTGAGGCAGGAACATTGCTTGAATCCAGGAGGCGGAGGTTGCAGTGAGCCAAGATGGCACCACAGAACTCCAGCCTGGGTGACAGAGCAAGACTGTGTCTCAAAAAATAATAATAATAATAAAATAAAAACAATGAGACGTGCAAGAGATGCAGGGAGAAGCACCAGAAGATTCCGCTGAAAGCCTGCTCCCCCAGAAGGGTGGGAACAGTGGGGACAATGAATGGCTGTTTTTCGTTGTTTCATCCCCATTCCGCTTCATTTGATTGAATTGTAAACCATGTGTATAATAACAGTTTTTAATCAAATTTTTAAAAAAGAGAGAGTGGAAAGAAACAGCTTCCTGCAACAAAATTGAAGAGCACACCAGTGATTCCAGGATCCAGAGAGGAGGGTGCATTAACGCTAGTTTTATGATTTCAGTCAGATGCCAAGTAAGGATATATCTGGGCTTCAGATAAGAAAGGCTCTCATTCAAGTGCTTAAAAGAGCAATGGAAGGCAAGGACCTGCCCAACTGGCAGGGTGAAAATTAGCCAGAACTGGAATAGTAATAGCTGTTCATGTTTGAGCACTTACTACAGGCCAGAACTTGCATTAAGGATATCAGCTTTTTCTTTTTCTTTTTCTTTTTTTTTTTTTGGTGGTGGTTGTTTTGGAACAGAGTCTTATTCTGTCATGTAGGCTGCAGTGCAGTAGCGCAATCTCAGCTCACTGCAACCTCCGCCTCCCGGGTTCAAGCAATTCTTGTGCCTCAGCCTCCCAAGTAGCTGGGACTACAGGCGTGCACCACCATGTCTGGCTAATTTTTGTGTCTTTGGTAGAGATGGGGTTTCACCATGTTGGCCAGGCTGGTTTCGAACTCCTGGCCTTGAGCAATCCACCTGCCTCAGCCTTCCAACGTTATGGGATTACAGGTGTGAGCCACTGTGCCCAGCCAGGATAGCATCATATTTGATCCTCACATCAACTGACATTAGCCCCAATTTACAGATGAGGAACTGAGGCTCAGAGAGGTTTTGGCACTTGCCTGAGGTCACACACTCTGGGCTCTCTGCTTGGGGCTGAGGGCCAAGGGGCGTTGTGACTTACTGAACATCAGTAAAATTCAATTTAGAAATTTGTCTTAAGTGCTATCTCGAGGGGCCTGTGAAAAATGCTGACTCTGTGGCAGCTGTCTTAGCCCCATACTCATTGGGTTGCCCTGGGCCCCACACTGTTTTAAGGAAGTCCCAGCAAATAATATGGGGTAGAGGTGAGATTCAAACCTAAGCAGCTCTGGCTCTAAAACCCACTGAACAAAGCTGCAACTAGAATCAGAAAGAACTAGGTGAGAATCCTACTTCTAGCACTTACTAGATCTGTGGCTGTAGCCCCCGACAAGTTACTTAACCTCTTTTTTTCTTTTTTTCATTTTATCTTTTTAGAGACGAAGTCTTGCTCTGTCACCAGGCTGGAGTGCAGTGGCGTGATCTTGGCTCACTGCAACCTCCACCTCCTGGGTTCAAGCGATTCTCCTGCTTCAGCCTCCTGAGTAACTGGGACTACAGGCATATGCCACCACACCCAGCTAATTATTTGTATTTTTAGTAGAGACAGGGTTTCACCATGTTGGCCAGGATGGCCTGGATCTCTTGATCTCATGATCCACCCACCTTGGACTCCCAAAGTGCTGGGATTACAGGCATGAGCCACCGTGCCCGGCCACTTAACCTCTTTTTTTTTCTTTTTTTTTTTTTTTGAGACGGAGTCTCACTCTGTCGCCCAGGCTGGAGTGCAGTGGCCGGATCTCAGCTCACTGCAAGCTCTGCCTCCCGGGTTTACGCCATTCTCCTGCCTCAGCCTCCCGAATAGCTGGGACTACAGGCGCCCGCCACCTCGCCCGGCTAGTTTTTTGTATTTTTTTAGTAGAAACGGGGTTTCACCATGTTAGCCAGGATGGTCTCGATCTCCTGATGTCGTGATCCGCCCGTCTCAGCCTCCCAAAGTGCTGGGATTACAGGCTTGAGCCACCGCGCCCAGCCCACTTAACCTCTTTTAAACCTATTTTCTCATCCACACAATGGAGATAATGGTAGCACACACCTTTCAGGTGGCTGGTAAGGAATATAAGGTGAACACAGGTGCCTACGTGGGTTCTTCCATTTTCCATAAATGTTAATTCCCTTACCCTTCATCTCCTAGGTTAGTCCCGGAGGACAGACTTGAAGTCTGAAAACAGAAAGTAAATGCCAAAAGGGATTATTTAAGGCAGAGATTCCCCCCTTTTATTATCCTTTAGGTCCCCAGTGGTGAGGGCAGGGGACAGGAGAGGTGGGGTCAAGCCCAAATTCTTGGACCTCATCCTAGAGTGACTCTTTAGGGTTACTGTGGGGCTTAGGAATCTGCATTTTGGACCTGTCCCCAGGGCATTCTGATGCTTGCAGTTCTCCTGTCTGGGTAGTGCTTTAAATCTAAGCTGAAAGACCAGTGGGATGTGAACCGTCCTTGCAAATGTTTTGAGCCCTTCCTGCACTGGCCTCCAACTCTGCCTTGCTCAGTCTGTCTTCAGCTCCCCTTCCATTCTGGCCCTCTCCCCTTACCCTTTCCTTTTTCCCTTCCTTTTATTTTTATTTTTTATTTTATTATTATTATTATTTAAAATTTTTGAGATAGGATCTCACTCTGTTGCCCAGGCTGGAGTGCAGTGGCACTATCTTGGTTCACTGCAATCTCCACCTCCCAGGTTCAAGCAATTCTCATACCTCAGCCTCCCTAGTAGCTGGGACTACAGGCGCACACCACCACATTAAGCTAATTTTTGTCTTTTTAGTAGAGATGGGTTTCACCATGTTGGCCAGGCTGGTCTCGAACTCCTGACCTCAAGTGATCCACCCGTCTCAGCCACCCAAAGTGCTGCAATTACAGGCGTGACCCACCATACCCAGCCTCCTTTTTCACTTCCTACCTTCCTCCCCACCTCTGGGTGCACCCTCCCCTGAGCTCAGCCTGTATTCCTGTCCGCTGGCCACTTACCAGCCAGTCTCTTCACCTGCGATGCCCTTTACTCACCTAGAAAGCTCACATCAAAAGTCGCCTCCTCCAGGATACCTCTCAAGTTCTCTTCTCTGGTCCCTTGGCCCTTTGCGGGTACCTTTTTTCTTGTGCAAGTCACATGATAATGTGAGGGGTTTTTTTTCCCCCATCTGGAGTCTGCCTGGTGGGCTCATGGTCCATTTGTGGAAACATGCGTTTCCCTCTTCTCCGCTCCCCCTCCTTCATGATCCATGCTTTATGCAGCTTCCCCAAGGCATGCAGAGCAAGCTGAGAAGAGGTAGACAAGCCTGCAGACCTTTCACAGAAGCGCTGTGGCTTGGGAAGTAAGAGAAGACAAGGAGATAGGGGTTCCTAAAAAGCAGACGAGGGCGGGGCGCGGTGGCTCAAGCCTGTAATCCCAGCACTTTGGGAGGCCGAGACGGGCGGATCACGTGGTCAGGAGATCGAGACCATCCTGGCTAACATGGTGAAACCCCGTCTCTACTAAAAAATACAAAAAAAAAAAAACTAGCCGGGCGAGGTGGCGGGCGCCTGTAGTCCCAGCTACTCGGGAGGCTGAGGCAGGAGAATGGCATAAAACCCGGGAGGCAGAGCTTGCAGTGAGCTGAGATCCGGCCACTGCACTCCAGCCTGGGCGACAGAGCGAGACTCCATCTCAAAAAAAAAAAAAAAGGCCGGGCGCGGTGGCTCAAGCCTGTAATCCCAGCACTTTGGGAGGCCGAGACGGGCGGATCACGACGTCAGGAGATCGAGACCATCCTGGCTAACACGGTGAAACCCCGTCTCTACTAAAAATACAAAAACTAGCCGGGCGAGGTGGCGGGCGCCTGTAGTCCCAGCTACTCGGGAGGCTGAGGCAGGAGAATGGCGTAAACCCGGGAGGCGGAGCTTGCAGTGAGCTGAGATCTGGCCACTGCACTCCAGTCAGGTCGAAAGAGCGAGACTCCGCCTCAAAAAAAAAAGAAAGAAAGAAAAAAAAAAAAAGCAGACAAGAGATTACCGAGGGGTTCCCCACAGCGCCAGCACACAGCCGCTGCACAAAAATGCAGTGGAATTATTGACGGACATTATGTGCTTGATGGGGGACAGGGAGTGATTGTGCTAAGCCACCAAGGATCATGCTGTGCCAGTTGTATACTATCCTTTTGCCAAGGTGAAATGATTTCCCTACCAAATCCCTTACTTTCCACTTTGTTTAAAATGAGTTTAATACCAAGAGAGTAGTTTGCGTCTATGTCCTTATTTCTAATCTTCCTGCTCAACCATTAACTGCACTAAACACACTCAGACCCATCTAGTCTAAAATTGAGAAGGGGAGGTTCTCACTCCTGGAGAGAGAATTACTGAAAAGGTGGCCCTCATACAGTCTGGAGTCATACCCCCAAGTGCTGGTTTTATACTTGAAAGCAGACAGAGGGACTCTGACCTTTGCAGAGATAGGAGGGACACCTTCCTACCCAGAGAAGCCAAAAGAGCACAGGACGCCCAGGCTGAGGGCAGTGAAGCTTGCTTCCAAGAACTGGTTCGTTCCCCGGCCAACCCCTGTGCCCACTTAGGACTGGCATGTAGCAGCACCTCTCCTCATCCACACTCAGGCCCTAGGCTCCCAATTGACCAAAGCCTGCAAGTATAAAGTGTCCAGAGCATGGGTCCCTGCCAACACTCCCTGCCCTGCTCTTCACTAGCTGTGGTCACCACTTATGACATTTTGTTCCGAGTTCATCTGAAAGAGAAATGTCACTTTTGTGTTAGAAAGGAGACATACAGGCCAGGTGTGGTGGTTCATGCCTGTAATCCCAGCACTTTGGGAGGCCGAGTCACGAGGATCACCTGAGGCCAGGATTTGGAGACCAGGCTAGGCAACACAGTGAGACCCTGTCTCTACAAAATAAATAAATTTTTAAAAATGAAAAAATTAGCTGGGCGTGGTGGTGCACGCCTGTAGTCCCAGCTACTTGGAGGCTGATGTGGGAGAATCACTTAGTCTGTGAGGTCAAAGCTGTAGTGAGCCGCGATCGTGCCGTAGCACTCCAGTCTGGGCGACAGAGTGAGACCCCGTCTCAAAAACAAAAACAGAAAGGAAGAAAGAAATCCTCTACGTGGCTAGAAGAGAATAATCGGGCCCCTAAGCTTCATGCCAGGCGGTGCTAATGGGCGAGTTACACACGGGAGAGTGCCCAAGGGGACCTCAAGGCGTTCCCTTAGGATAAGGCATGATCAAAATAGCTATGTTTATCCTGAAGCGAAAGGCGGAGGCTCCAGTTTGGGTCCCGGCTCCGCCCCTCGGGCTGCACTGCTGCCCTCGGAGAGGCAAAGATGGGGCAGGCGTTGTTAGTCCCACTCACAAGTGGGAACTCTTCAACTGAGGGAGGCCAAGTGACAGCCCCAATGTTGCATAGATGGTTCTGAGGCCAAACGAGGTCAGGAACCCAGAAGCCAGGATCCAGTTTGACGTAGACCTGCGGAAGGCGGGCGGTAACGGACGCGTTCCCCCTGACACCGGTGCCTTCGCCTATTTGCGCCCAGCAGGCACCCCCGGCTCCCCAGCCTCCTACATCTCGCATCTGCCCTGGGGCTCAGCTCCCAGGGACTTCCGGGAGCAGCTGGCCCCGCCCCAAGGCTCCTTCGGGCCGCGCGATTGGCACGGCGGGCCGGGGGCAGGGCCGGAGCGCCGAGCCAACGTGATGGCGTCAGGGGCCGCGGGCGCCGCTTCCTGTTGTCAGTGGCCGAGAGGCCGCACCGTCTGCTCCGAGTGCTGAGGAGCTGCAGCGGCCGGGAGCTCCCCCAGCCTCGCTCCTCGCTCCGCTTGGTGAGTTAGGGGGTCAAGATGCGAGGAGGGCGGCGGAGGGTCGGCGGGGCCGAGGCGCGAACGGGCGGTGGGCCTCCTGCTCCCTCCGCGATCCCCAGCCCCTGGTTACCCTGAGACTGCCCGGCTTCAGAGCCCTCAGCTCTGCCCAGCCCGCGCCCGCCCCGCTCCCACCCAGCCTTCCCCTTGCATCGCCGCTGTGGCCCCGTGCCCCACGTCTGTCCAGCCCCCAACCCGCGCCGCATTCTCTCACCGGCGGTCTTGCTTAAATGCAGCTTCACTCGTGACCCCACTTTACCTCAGTTCCAACCCCAATCTCGGCCACGTCTCTTCGCCCCGCCCTGACACACCTCATCGTCTCTCCCGACCCCTCTGGTAATCCCGATGCTCCTCGCTCACGTCCCCAAGACGCACCATTCAGGTTTCCCCTTCTCTGGCTCAGCTTTCTTATCCCAGTCACCCCCATCCTTGTCCAGCTCCCCAAGATCTGCTCATCCCAAACACTCTACCTCTGCCTTCTCATCTAAGACCCACCCCCAAAGTAAGTGCCCTGTTGAGCTCACCACTTTCTTCCGGATAACTCCGATCTCAGCCTTATTCCAAGTCTTAACTGTGTCTTCTCGTCCTTAGTCTCCTAGCCCACTGTATACCTTCCTTTGCGTTTCCTGCCGTACTGAGGACACCCCATCCCTAAGTCTTTGCCAGACTATCCCTAACTCTTGCTGCCTCCTTTCCTACCACCCTCACCCAATCTTGTTAAAAATGACATCTCCATGTCTTTTCACCCCCGCTGACCGACCGCAACTCTTCACCCCAACTCTGCGTCCATTCCTTCCCTGGACGCAACTCCCATTCAACCTGAGAACTTTAGTGCAGTCTCCTGCCAACTCCACCAGCTGCCCCTCAACAGCCAAATGTAGGTGCTCACTCAGACCCGCAGTTAGAGACTGAGCAGCATGATTGGTGGGTGTAGGGGCTCAGGTGGTAAATAAGGGTGGAGGAACAGTGGGCTCTCCCCAACTCTTGGGTGGGGCGGGGGTTTTTCCTGGCATCTGGTCTCCTGTACCTGTCCTCAGGGACTGTGTTTCTGGCATTTATATTAAATGACTTGTGCTGGCTGCTGGAATGGTAGGTATTCAAATATCTGGAAGGTGAGAGATGGCCACTTACTCAGCTCACTTAGCACAGAATGATGGAAGCTGTCACTTCCTTCTGTCTGGTGTTCTGGCCCTGGAGAGCCTCTGGGAAGTTCTGCATGGTGTTGGCTGTGGTCACAGAACATTGTTCATGTTCCTTTTCCTGGCACTTGTAAGGGCCTCTCCCTGCCAGAGCTGATGGCAGATCAATCCTGATGCTGAATTCAGGGGATATGATGGGTGTCAGAGGCAGTGTTACCTGTTGTGAAGAGTATAGGTGAGTAGATCCTGGGGAGGCTGAGGTCTAGGTGGGTACAGAGGCTCTTGAATCGCTTTCTTTTCTTGCAAGTGCTGGATCATTGACTTTTGGCCACTTGGGTTCCATGAACACAGGGAACCACGTTATCTCAGAGTAGCTGAGGCAGAAGGACATTCCAGAGGCACCCAAGTCTCATGCTCAGCGTTTATATTTTCCTGGGGGCATTTTGGTACACATTTTCTCTGAATCCCGAGGACCCGGCATCAGATGGGTGAGCCATTTGATTGCAGTTTTTTTTTCTTTCTTTCTTTCTTTTTTTGCAATGGAGTTTTACTCTTGTTGCCCAGGCTGGACTGCAGTGGCACGATCTCGGCTCACCGCAACCTCTGCCTCCCAGGTTCAAGTGATTCTCCTGCCTCAGCCTCCCAAGTAGCTGGGATTACAGGCATACACCACCATGCCTGGCTAGTTTTGTATTTTTAGTAGAGATAGAGGTTTCTCTGTTGATGAGGCTGGTCTCCAACTCCCGACCTCAGGTGATCCACCCACCTCGGCCTCCCAAAGTGCTGGGATTGATTACAGGTGTGAGCCACGGTGTCTGGCTGATTGCAGTTTTTTTGTGTGTTTGTTTGTTTGTTTGTTTTTGAGACGGAGTCTCCCTCTGTCGCCCAGGCTGGAGTGCAGTGGCCGGATCTCAGCTCACTGCAAGCTCCGCCTCCCGGGTTCCCACCATTCTCCTGCCTCAGCCTCCCGAGTAGCTGGGACTACAGGCGCCTGCCACCTCGCCCGGCTAGATTTTTTTTGTATTTTTAGTAGAGACGGGGTTTCACCGTGTTAGCCAGGATGGTCTCGATCTCCTGACCTTGTGATCCGCCCGTCTCGGCCTCCCAAAGTGCTGGGATTACAGGCTTGAGCCACCGCGCCCGGCTGATTGCAGTTTTAAAGGGCCCCAAAGAGCATTGTCTCTGCTTGCCATTTATAGTCATATTCCTTTGAAAAAGTGAATACTGTTTACCGTCAATGTCCTCCCATTAATATGCAGTATATTTAAGTTGTTTTCAGCCTTATTGGCAGCTTGGCTTAATGACAGGAGCTCTACAGTTGCCCCAGCACTTAACAGTTGTTATACCCCAACTTCCCACATTGGGTGAAATGGAGATAGCTGCCCTGTGCCTTGTTTTTATTAATCAATTCATTCAACAGCTTATTTTTTGAGCACCAGTGTTTGCCAAGCACTGTTCTAGGTACTAGAAATACATTGGTGAATGGGTGAGGCAACAGTCCTGTTTTCATTCAGAGTTTGGTCCTTGTTAGACTCCTCTGGGATATAGGACAAGAATATAGGGAAGATGGGTGTTATTGGATGGAAGGAAGGAGGGAGGAAAGAAAGATAGCCAGTGTTCACTGACTCCACAATTCTGCCCTCATCCACTAGCCCTGAGTCTGGGAATCACAAGCTAGAAGTTTCTCACCCTTCATCTGGTATTTAATTGCTTCAAAGCTCCGACCCCCACCACCCCACCCATCACAGAAATCCAGCTTTCCTCAGGTGGACAGGGGTGCAGTTTCCTCAGTCAGCACTCACATGCCTGAAAGATCAGCTGCCTTTCTGAATCAGAGGATAACTTTGTCATTCTTTTCCAATTGAAAAAACATGACTCATCAATTGGTACAGCCGTTGGATGGCTTAAAGCCAGGCTGTGGCTCTGAACAGCCAGTTACACAATTCAGGCAGTGGAGAGAAGGCCGTGGGGAGTGGCTGAGAAGTCCCTCGAGAGAAGAGGTTGCTGTTCACTGATGGTGGAGTGTTTTGAGAGTGGTGAAACCAGGTTATACCTTTCTTCTTTAATGTAAGTCTCATCCAAGCCATTCTCTTTTTTTGCTTCCTTGATCTCTGGAGGAAGTGAAATTGGACATATAGAGAAGGCCAGGTAGTATAATGCAGGAAACCAACCAAAACTGTTCCTTCCTAACTATGTTGGAACATTTAAGAAAGTATAACTCTGAGACTTCAGGAGCATTGGTAGGACCTGGGCTGAGCTGGTTGGGGCTATAAATCTGATTGACAGAACTGTTTCTTGTTGGTTTTAGACCTTCTGGATGAAATGGAGCTTCCGAGTACCTCTGTAGAAGAAATAATAGTTTGCCTGAATTTGAGCCAAAGACCTGAGGCCTTTTGGTCCAGGGAAAGATGCAGGAGTTGGGATGAAGAAACCAGAGAGTTCTGTCCCTTACCCGAGACCCATTGCTACTGAGCCTCAGTTTTGTCCTCTGTAAAACAGGGATAATCACTCTCTCACGGGATTGCTGTAAGAATTAAATGAGGTTAGAGAGGAACATCAGAGAAGCCTGCTTTCTGCACTCTGGAGAGCCATGTGAGGGTGAATCAATACATAGGGTGGCAGTAGACTTGGTGTGATTTGGGACTTCCTAAATGGCACCAGTCACCTTTCCCCTGCTAAGCTTTCACCAGTCATGTTCAAGGGCCCTTGGGTAGTGTTGCCCAACTTTGCCTTACTCCCTTCAGGTAGGTCTCCTTGAAGCCACGCCTCTCTTCACTTTGGTTCTTGGTGTCAGTGAAGAGCGTTTTGAAGACAGAAAGTGGAACCAGTTCCATAGGATGGTAGATTCAGAGTCTGGGCCACCAGGGTGGGTGACGCAGTGCTGTCCCCACAGTCAAGAGACACAAAGCCTTCTTCCGATCCCGCCGTGAGTTCTTATGTCACTGACCATCTGAGCCCTGCCTCCCTGAGCATGATGGAACAGACACGGATAGGTGGGGTGCTATGGCTGCCTACGAACAGAAGTGTCCTGCATTGTGGCTGGAACCCTAGAGGCTCAGTCCTATCTTGTGAATTTTCAAGTGGCTCTTCTGCTGGATTTATCTGAGCTCTTGTCAGTCATTTTGTGGCATTTCTGACTCTGTTTTAGGCCAAGTGACCCTTCTCTTATCTGGCCCTGTCTCTCTTAGCTTCAGTTTATTTTATTATTTATTTATTTAGAGAAATAAATTATTTATTTGTTTATTCTTGCTTTGCTGCCCAGGCTGGAGTGCAGTAGCACAATCTCAACTCACTGCAACCTCCTCCTCCTGGGTTCAAGCGGTTCTCCTGCCTCAGCCTCCCGAGTAGCTGGTATTACAGGCATGGGCCACCATGCCCAGCTAATTTGACCTCAAGTGATCCTCCTGCCTTGGCCTCCCAAAGTGCTGGGATTACAGGTGTAGGCCATGGCAGCTGGCTTACGGCACCTGGCCTATTTTGTTTTCTTAGCATACGGTTACTTGGCCAGAGCACCCACTTACCAATGGCCTGTCCCTCCCAGTGAATACTCTTTGAATACTCTATTATTCTCAGCTAATTAGTTAATGAGGTCTTAATGGGCCTGGGCTATTATTCAAATTATTGGGTTTAAGCCCTTAGGGTCCCACCCTGTAGCTGGCTAAGGGAAGGGCAACTTTGGGGCTTTGGGCTCTGTCTAGAAGGGTGGGCCTGAGGGCTTTAGACCACTGGAATTGTGGACTGGGATTGGAGCCTAGGGTTTTGGAGCCAGAGAAGCTGGATGTGGCCTGCTGAGCTGCACAACGGTGGCCTTGACAGAGCCTGACCTCAAGACCAGGCCTGTTTCTGGAAGTGACCTTAGATGCAGAGTCACCATAGCATACAACCCCCTTTTCCTGTCACCCCATGGCCAGAATGGGGAACTGGTTTCCGGAGGAGGGCCCTGAGAATCCCTGGGTAGCTGGGAGCAGACCATGGTGAATGGTGAGGCAGTCAGATGGGGCTGTAGTCAGAACTGAGACTCTTCTGGCCGTCTGCAGCGCCTGGCCTGTTACTGGGTCCGCAGGAACCATCCTCCACACACGCCTGCTTCCTCCTAAGGGACCTGACTTAGGGAGGTTGGCTCTGGGTCCTGACTCCCCGTGTCCTGTTTGCCCTCTGCTATCCCCAGAGGCCAGAGATCCAATCAGAGCACTTTCCACCATTTTTAGGGCCAGTCTGCCTGTCTGCTTTCCAAACCTCATGCTGCTCCAGTGCTGTCCAGGAAACCTTTCCTGCCACACTGGCCTTAAGTTTCCCTGCACCCCCTGTTCCCGGCCTCCAGTGAAGGGGTCTTCCCAGACTACCGCTGGAATCCTAGCTCTGAGGTGATGGCACTGTTGATGAAAAAGCCAAACTCTGTTAAATATTGGAAGAGGTTCTCAGGGCCTCCCGTGACCCGTGACATAGTCCTGGGAGGCCCTAAGAACATGTGCCCAAGGTGATTGGGTTACAGCTTGATTTTTATCCAAGTTACAGGCAAAGACATTAATACATGTAAGGTATACATTGGTGGGGGCAGGGTAAAGTGGATTAAAAGATTTCCTGATTGGCAATTGGTTGAAAGAGTTAAACTTTACCTAAAGAGTTAAAGTCAGCAGAAAGAAAAGCTTGGGGTTAAGATAAGGTGGGTTATGGAAGCCAAGGTTCATGTTATGTAGATGAAGCCTTCAAGAGAATAAATGGTAAATGTCTCTAAGGTGTCAGACTCTTAGTTAAATCTCTCCTAGATCAGGAAAAGGCCGAGAAAGGGAAGGGAATCTCTGCAGGATATAAATTTTCCCCACAAGAGATGGCTTTGCAGGGCCATTCCAAAATATGTCAAAGAAATATACTTGGTGGTAAAATGATTTCCTTTAGTGCCTGTTATCTCCCATGTGATGTTCGACCCTAGTCAGGTTGGAGTTGGTATCTTAATTGCTGAGAGTCTGTTCTGTCAGTCTTAGTCTGTTTTAATGTTAATGCTGCTCAGTGGTGTCTGAGCTCCAAAAGGGAGAGGCTAGGATGAGGCATGGCCCACGCCCCACTTCCTGTCATGGCCTGAACTCAGTTTTTAGGTTTTTTCAAAATCCCTTTGGCCAAGGGGGGCCCATTCAGGCAGTTTGGGGGCTTAGAATTTTAGTTTTGGTTTACAGCACTCACTCAGCAATCTGGTTTTCCTAGGGCTGGGGTTGGCCTCCTTCTGGAGGCTGGTGGTGGAGTCAGGCGGCTTATCAGCCCTGGGACCTCAGGAATGTTCTTGACCTGGGTCAGCTGCCATTTCCTTATCTGTCAGGTGGAGACAATAAAACAGCACTCCTAGGGTGCTTAGGAGGACTAGAAATTAGGCAATATATGTAAAGAGAATCGAGCCCATTTAACTTTTCTTGGTTTTGTTAACTTCTTTGTGCGGTGATTGTTTGAGAGCCGAGACAGCCATCACCTTTCCCAGCGTTCCCCTGATGCTCAGCCGGGCGTTCACTAGAGATTTGTTTACGTGTGAATGTGCCTGCCTAGCCCAGGTCTGTCCAAGTTTCTGGGGTGGGGCCAAGCCAGCCAGCAGCCCCCTCAGGCTCAGGCCCTACCCCACCCTACCCCACCCACTCCCAGGAGGAATCTGGCAGCCCTGAGGGATTTAACCACTCACTGACTTCAACTCTTCCTGCATACTCATTTAGGCGATGACATTCTTGGTCTGTAGGTTTAGGTGGCCACATCCACTGGGATGACAGATACCAGGTACAACATATCAGGTACAGGCACATATCAGGCTCTGTGACAGGCGCGTACACATTCTCCATCTGAGAGGTCTCTGCATGCCTACCTGGTTAGTGGCAAATTGCGATGAGACCTTGTGGTTGTCCTGATTAGACAAGTCCCTGTCTGTGCTGCTCACACCAGACCCTCAAAGCCCTGTTGAGAAGCAGAAGTGTAGCAAGGGAGCCCTTCCCTTTTGAAGCCATTCCAGTTGTACTTTTTACTGCTGAGCTGGCAGACATTGGACTGGAACAAGGAGTGAGGGGTGGGGCAGGGTGTTGCAGGACCCAGCCCCTGAATGTGAGCCCCGGCTTCCTGGTCCCAGTGGGTTCCTGCCACTTTCAGCTGCAGCCTTCCCCTCGAACCCGCAGCTCCGTATCTGAATCAGCCTGTCATTCCCTGCCTACAGGTTTCGATCCTACAGAGCCCTGGCTTTCCTGTGAAGCGCCCTTACCACCCACTCCGTGGGGTGGACCCACCCCCGGCACCCAGGACTCCTTGCCTCCCAAGGACTGAGCCCCCTGGACTTTCCTTCCTCGCTTCCTTCCTTCAAATCCATTATCAGTTTTAACTTTTGTGCTCTTCAAAGGCCTTTCGGCTGTGGTTTGAGTAAGAGAGGCTGACCTCCTGCTGCTTGCTGGGAAAGGACTCTGGCTGGGGGATAGTTGCCTGTCTATTCATCTGGCTGCCATCTGTCTCTTCAGGTGCCATGTGATTCTCCGAGGGAGTAGCTGCGTGAGTGGAGATGCTCTCAGTGGTGGAGAATGGACTGGACCCCCAGGCTGCCATCCTGGTAGGTGGGCGAGGGAGGACCAAGGGTGGGGAAGGGCTGCAGGGGACGGTCGTTTCATCTGCTTGGCTCACTTCGAAATGAATGGGCACTGTCCTGCAAGAGAGGCCAGGCTGAGAAAAAGTTACAGCACAAGCAGGCTCCAAGGAGACCCTGTCCTTTCTAGATCACCTTATTGGTGATAAGATGGAGATTACAAAAAGCAGTGGGAATTTAAGATCAGTAACCTGAAGACCAAGGATTTCCATTCAGCCCTTTAGCCCTCTGCCCTTAGGCCATGATTTGGTCACAGTCTGGCCAAAGCACTGAATTGGTGGGAAACAGGTATTCCCAGGCACTGGTTTGTTGTTTCAGTAATGGGGGTAAATTGGTAACTTACGTATATCTGAACACTAACCATTTTCTAGGATATTCTAAATGTAATTATTTGTGAGCAGTTCACTGGAGCCCCCTAGGACCTTTTCTTGGAGAGCCCTTTGCACCCTCCTGGGCTGTCTTGGGTACTCTGGGTGGAGCTCTCTGTTCCCTTGGAAAGGCAGGAAGTCAGGTAGCTTTGGGGCTGGTCCCTTAGCAGCATCCTGAGGTGGCTTTCGGGGAGAAGCCAGGATTTCCCTTTCCTCCCTACTGCTGCTTCCCAGCTCAGAGAACTCTCTGCTTGAAAGAAACTATAGCCCTCAGAGATGTGCCTTTCCCCGTCCTGGCCACAGGAGAGTCCAGTTCCACCTGTTTCCCAGCTGGCTTTCATGCAGAGGCTCTTCCTTCCCCTCTGCACCCCCACTCTCCCACCCCCGGCCGAATCCCACCCCAGGACCCTCCAGAGCTAGGGCAGAACCCTGGCCAATTCAGCCTTCTAACAACAGCTGCACAAACTGACTCGATGAGGGTATGCGTTTCTTGAGGGTATGCCTTACTTCTCCCTGTATACCCTAACCCAACACCTAGTAGGTGCTCAGTTGAACGAAGTGTGTATGTGCTTTTTAAATATAATATACTAATAACATCTTGCATTTAAAAGAACATTTAAAATTAAACTATTTCAAGATTAAAAACTTTTGAGCTTCAAAGGATACTATCGAGAAAATGAAAAGACAACCCACAGAATGGGAGAAAATATTTGAAAATCAAATATCTGATACGAGTCTAGTATCCAGAACATATAAAGAGCACTTATAACTCAACAATAAAGAGACCAATAATCCAGTTATAAAATGGGTAGAGGATTTGAATAGACACTTCTCCAAAGAAGATACATACATGGCCAGTAAAGATGCTCATTATCATTAGACATCAGGGAAATGGACGTCGAAACCACAGTGAGATACTACTTCACACCCGCTAGGATGGCTGTAATAAAAAAAACGACAACTAGTGTTGGCAAAAATGTGGAGAGATTGGAACTCAGATATTGCTGGTGGGAATGTAAAATAGTGCAGCCACTTTGGCAAATAGTTTGGCAGTTCCTTGATAAGTTAAACATAGAATTATGTATACAATTCCACTCCTAGATATATACCCAAGAGAACTAAAAATATAAGTCCACTCAAAAACTTGTACATGGATGTTCATAGCAGCATTATTGATAATAGCAAAAGAGTAGAAACAACCCAAATGTCTATTAACTGATGAATGGATGAATAAAATGTGGTATATCTATGCAGAGGAATATTTTCTGGCAATAAAAAGAGATGGAGTCCTGATACATGCTACAACATGGTAGAAAATATTGTGCCAAGTGAAAGAAGTCAGATTCAAAGGGTCATATGTTGTGTTCATATCTATTCATGTGAGATGTACAAAATACGAAAAACCACAGACATAGAAAATAGGTTAGTGACTTCATTCACTTCCTATTCCCCTTTCTCCCAGCCCCTGGCAATCACTAATATATCAGTATTTCTTTTGGGGTGATGAAAATCTTTTTTTTTTTTTTTTTTTTTTGAGTCTCACTCTGCCGCCCAGGCTGGAGTGCAGTGGCACAATCTTGACTCACCACAAACTCCACGTCCCAGGTTCAAGCAATTCTCATGCCTCAGCCTCCCAAGTATCTGGGATTACGGGTGCACACCACCACACCTGGCTAATTTTTGTATTTTTAGTATAGACAGGGTTTCACTATGTTGGCCAGGCTGGTCTCGAACTCCTGACCTCAGGTGATCCACTCGTCTTGGCCTCCTGAAGTGCTGGGATTACAGACGTGAGCCACCGTGCCCAGCCAGAAAAATCTTCTAAAATTAGATAGTGGTGATGGTTGCACAATTGTGTTAATATACTAGAAACAATTGAACTGTATACTTTAAATGGGTGTATTTTATGGTATATGAATTATATCTCATTAAAGCTGTTTTATTTTTTCAAATTTAACTTTTCAAAGAATGTTAACATAGTTTTGACTGAAATCAAAATAAAATATTAAAATATGTATCCATAATCCTTTCACCCAACAATTCAAACCAGTTTTTCTTTAATCCCTTCCAGTCCTTTTCCAAACACTTATGTGATTTTCACATACTTATAATTATGCTCAATTTTTACTGTATATTTCCAAAAGACTCTATGTACATTTTGTGGTGTCTTCATTTAACAAACATTTATTGAGTATTTCTATGTGCCAAGCACAGTGCCAAGTATTGACACAAGGATGAATAAAGCACTAGTCTTAGTGCCACACTCAGCTTATATATATATATACATTTTTTTTTTTTGAGATGGAGTCTCACTCTGCCACCCAGGCTGTAGTGTAGTGGTACGATTTTGGCTCACTACAACCTCCACCTCCCGGGTTTAAGTGATTCTCCTGCTTCAGCCTGCTAAGTAGCTGGGATTACAGGTGCTCATCACCACACCTGGCTAATTTTTGCATTTTTAGTAGAGACAGGTTTCACCATGTTTGCCAGGCTGATCTCAAACTCCTCACCTCAACTGATCCACCTGCCTTGGCCTCCCAAAGTGTTGGGATTACAGGCGTGAGCCACTGCACCCAGCCTCTTTTTAGAATTTATCTAGTAGGTTTTCTGGTTTTTACCAGAAACTACTTCCCTGAAAAAAAAATACCCTAGATCAGAAAGTATTATTTCCACTTTAACAGATGAGGAAATTGGGGCTCAAAGAAGTTAAGTGGAAGGTCTGAGGAGGCCTGTCTGGTTACTGACAGCTGGGACTGAGCCTAGTCCTCTGGCTTCCAGGCCCAGGATCTTTCTTTTTTTTTTTTCTTTCTTTTTTTGAGACAAGGTCTTGCTGCGTTGCCCAGGCTGGAGTACAGTGGTGTGGTCATAGTTCACTGCAGCCTTGAACTCCTGGACTCAAGCAGTCCTCCTGCCTCTGACCTCCCAAAGTTCTAGGATTACGGGCTTGAGCCACCACGCCCAGCCTAGGATCTTTCTTAACGTAAACTCTGCTCCTGTTCTCCTCATGTTTTTATTGTTCTAAAACAGTGTGGGTGTTTTTTGTTTGTTTGTTTGTTTTTGCCTCTTGGCTTATTGATTCTTTACAGAAACTTGTCCATGTGAAAAAGGTGGGAAGCCCCACCCTTGTTCTAGATGGATTTACCCAAGCTCCCGTCACTGCAGCTATAATAGGGCCAATATTTAAACACAAGATTATATGACTCGAAGTTCACTTAACTTTGGTCTAAAAAACAAAAAGTGTCTGCACTGAAGGACATGCAAAACAACAATAACAGTGATTGTCTCTGGGTAGTGTGTGTGATTTTCCTTTTCTTCTCTCTGCTTTATCTTTCTTTGCTATAGTTAACAATGTGCTAATTTTACAGAAGGAATCTGCAGACACACCCATAGATGTGTGTGCATGTGGTTGCACATGTATTTGGCACCAGGCAAAGGATTACACTCTAGGGACTCTCCATAGCATTTTCCGCTAAAGGCCTGTGTTCTGTGTGGTGCTGCCTAGGTCATCAAGAAGAAGCTGGTGGGATCCGTGAAGGCCTTGCAGAAGCAGTACGTGTCCCTGGACACAGTGGTCACTAGTGAAGACGGAGATGCCAACACCATGTGCAGCGCCCTGGAGGCCGTATTTATCCATGGCCTGCACGCCAAGCACATCCGAGCTGAGCCTGGAGGAAAAAGGAAGAAAAGTGCCCACCAGAAGCCTCTGCCCCAGCCTGTCTTCTGGCCCCTCCTGAAAGCTGTCACCCACAAGTGAGATTTAGCTGGAGAGGTTTTGCTTTGGGGAGGAGCAGCAGAGTATGGGACATTTGGCTTTTCCTCCCCAGCTGTTCAGGAAGCCAACAGAGGTGCCCTGTGTTCTAGCATAGAGATAGGGTGAGGTAGGGGTTGAAAGTGTTTTCTAGAAAGGCTTATCTCTAGACCAAGCTTCCCAGCCAGCGTGCCAGCAGATCTTGAGACCCTCAGCACTCAGGCAAGAGCCTGTGGTTGCTTTGAGCCCTGGGACTGGTCGCCTTTAGCAGGAACAGCCTTTTTTGCCACACTAGGGCAGAGTTATATAGTTACAACAGAGGTTTTGTGGCCTGCAAAGCCTAAAGTATTTACTCTCTGGCCCTTTACAGAAAATGTTTGCTGACCCTGCCTTAGATTATTCGAACATCCGAGTTGTAAATCTGTTTTTTTTTTTTTTTCTTGGGACGGAGTTTCGCTCTGTCACCCAGGCTGGAGTGCAATGGCGCGATCTCGGCTCACTGGCATCTCCGCCTCCCAGGTTCAAGCAATTCTCCTGCCTCAACCTCCTAAGTGGCTGGGACTACAGGCGCGCACCACCATACCCAGCTAATTTTTTTATTTTTAGTAGAGATGGGGTTTCACTATGTTGATCAGGCTGGTCTCAAACTCCTGACCTCGTGATCCACCCACCTTGGCCTCCGAAAGTGCTGGGATTATAGGCGTGAGCCACTGCACCCGGCCATAAATGTTGTCTCTTAAGGAGGTGTGGGGTTATTTTTATTAAAGAGTGGAATCAGGAAGAGCATATGAATATTCACTCTGAGACACTTATCTCTTGTGTCTGGACTTTTGAGCAAGTAGCTGGCACTGTGCCTCTAAGGACTACTAAATGTCACCTTCAGCCCAAAGAAGCCTTGTCAGTCTCTGATCTGCCTTTCCATGCCGACTGCCACTGCCCTGTCTCACGTGTTTACTTCTTTCCTGGGTGACACTGGCTTTCTATTTGTGCCCCTTACCTCACTTTGTCTTTCCTTGAGTCTGTCATCTGGTCAACATTTACTGAGGTGAAGCTCCCTGGAGCTTACTCACTGAGCCTAGTAGAATGCGGTCTGCATTCCCATGGGGGAGATAAACCCACGTTAGGGACTGTTGTAGCTCAGAGGAGGGGCATGTACATCAGACCGAGGCATTCCGGGACTGAGTTTGGTACACCTGGGGTCTGATCTCCTTATGCAGAACATCTACCCTGCAGTCTGCATGATTGTAGTCAAGTCAGTTTTCTAAACAAAGATCTGTAGCCCACAGGCTCCCACTAGGTTGAATCTTCCACATGCTGTAATTGGAGCTCTCCCCAGTCCTCTTACAGGGTTGTTGATTTCCTGCCTTTTATGCCTTTTTTCATCAGTCCCTTGTGCCTGAGGGCAGGGACCATGTCTTTACCCTGCATCTTCACTGCTCCAAGGACTTTGCACTTAGGGAGCTCTGACAGCATGCCTTGGATGAGCAGATGATGTCAGGGGCCCAGTGGTAGTTGGAATGAACATGGAAATTATCTTTCACGATTCCAATCTCAAAAGGTTGGGGGTTATAGCTTAATATTTCCTTTAAACACTTTTCCTTTAAAACTATATATATATCCTAGGCTGGAGTGCAGTTGTGCAATCTTGGCTCACTGCAACCTCTGCTTCCCAGACTCAAGCTCTCCTCCCACCTCAACCTCCCAAGTAGTGGGGTAGCTTGGACTACACTGCAAGCCACCACATCTGGCTATGTTGTTATTGTTGTTGTTGTAGAGACGGAGTTTCGTCCTGTTGCCCAGGCTGGGCTCGAACTCCTGAGCTCAAGTGATCCGCCTGCCTTGGCCTCCCAAGTGTTGGGGTTACAGGTGTGAGCCACCACATCTGGCCTAAAACACTATTACCAAATATTTTTGCATGCCTTTCTCTATTTGCAGTGGTTATTGCTGGTTCCTGCTAACCAGTGGATAAAAGCACATCTCTGTGATTTGGGGTGGTTTCTTGAAACATGTCTGTTCTCCCTTCCCAGACACATCATCTCAGAGTTGGAGCACCTGACGTTTGTTAACACAGATGTGGGCCGCTGCCGGGCATGGCTGCGGTTGGCGCTGAACGACGGCCTGATGGAGTGCTATCTGAAGCTGCTGCTGCAGGAGCAGGCCCGCCTGCGCGAGTACTACCAGCCCACCGCCCTGCTCCGGGATGCCGAGGAGGGCGAGTTCCTCCTTAGCTTCCTGCAGGGCCTCACGTCCTTGTCCTTCGAACTCTCCTACAAGTCTGCCATCTTAAATGAATGGACGCTAACCCCACTGGCCCTGTCTGGGCTTTGCCCTCTCTCTGAGCTGGACCCTCTCTCTACCTCTGGTGCAGAACTACAGCGGAAGGAGTCTCTGGATTCCATTTCCCATTCCTCAGGCTCTGAGGACATCGAAGTCCATCACTCGGGCCATAAGATCCGGAGGAACCAGAAGCTGACTGCCTCCTCCCTCAGCCTGGACACGGCCAGTTCATCCCAGCTGTCCTGCAGCCTAAACTCTGATAGCTGCTTACTCCAAGAGAATGGCTCCAAGAGTCCGGACCATTGCGAGGAGCCCATGTCCTACGACTCAGACCTGGGCACAGCAAATGCTGAGGACTCAGACCGGTCTCTGCAAGAGTGAGTACCCTGTCCCCACTCCTTCCCATTTTCTCTCCTCCCTGCTTTCTTTCCTCTCCTCCTCCCTTTCTTCCTGTAGCATGTGATTGCCTGTTACTGAACTCTATTAGTAATTAAAGAAAGCCAAGGGAGACATCGACTTCTCCAGGGACTGGAATCACTGGGAGCTATAGCAGGCAATACAGACATAGTGGAGAAAGTGGACTTAGAACTGGTTTGGGCTCCAGCTCTGCCCTGGTGACAGGGCTGGGTGTGGTTCATGCCTGAAATCCCAGCACTTGGGAGGTTGTGGCAGGAGGATTGCTTGAGCCCAGGAGTTCGAGGCCAGCCTGGGCAATGTAGCAAGATCCCACCTCTAAATTAAAAAAAAACCTAAAAACAAACAACAACTACAAACTAAGTTACTTAGTCTCTACAAGGCACAGTGTAAAATATTGTTGTCTTCATCTAGAAGGAAGGAAACTAATAGGTCAGAGCACATTTAAAACTTCCAACAAATAGATGAAACATAATGCATAGGAGTGTGACTTCATAGAAGACCTCCTGGGGGACACAGGACCTGAGTGCTGCATGCAGGAGGTAGTGGACAGCTGGGGACAGACAGATGTGTGGAAGAGTATGTGGGGCAGATGAACTTGGCTAGAGAGAGAGCTGGGCAAAGCCTTCTTCACACAACCTTTCAAAAAATTTTTGCAGCCAGGTGCGGTGGCTCACGCTTGTAATCCCAGCACTTTGGGAGGCCGAGGCGGGAGGAGGTCAGGAGATCGAGACCATACTGACTAACACGGTGAAACCCCGTCTCTACTAAAAATACAAAAAATTAGACGGGCATGGTGGCAGGCGCCTACAGTCCCAACTACATGGGAGGCTGAGGCAGGAGAATGGCATGAACCAGGGAGGTGGAGTTTGCAGTGAGCCGAGACCACGCCACTGCACTCCAGCCTGGGTGACAGAGCAAGGCTCTGTCTCAAAAAAAAAAAAAAAAAAATTTTGCGTAATCTTTTTATGGTTAAAAAAAATCTAAAACATATACAGTGAAAGCCTTTCCCCTTCCTGTTCTCCCTCTACCCTGTTCTTTCCTCCCACCCCTACAACCATAATAATTAATTTCCTGTATATTCTTCCAAATGTCTAAATTCATCTACAACAAATACCAGTAAAAAGATTTTTAGCCGGGCGCGGTGGCTCACGCCTGTAATCCCAGCACTTCAGGAGGCCAAGGTGGGCGGATCACGAGGTCAAGAGATCGAGACCATTCTGGCTAACACAGTGAAACCCCGTCTCTACTAAAAATACAAAAAATTAGCTGGGCATGGTGGTGGGCACCTGTAGTCTCAGCTACTTGGGAGGCTGAGGCAGGAGAATGGCATGGCCCCGGGAGGCGGAGCTTGCAGTGAACCGAGATTGTGCCACTGCACTCCAGCCTGGGCGACAGAGCAAGACTCCATCTCAAAAAAAAAAAAAAAGATTTTAAAAATTTACTCCTTATTTATTACTTTCTCCCCTACAAAGGCAGTATATATACACTGTTCTATATCTTGTCTTGGAGAAGATCTTTTCATATCAGAGCTATTTCATTCTTTTATTTTTATTTTTTATAGAAATGGGGGTCTCACCGTGTTGCCCAGGCTGGTCTTGAACTCCTGGGCTCAAGAGATCCTCCTGCCTTGGGCTCCCAAAGTGCTGGGATTATAGGCCTGAGTCATCCCGCCCAGCCTCATTCTTTTTTTTTTTCTATTGCATATTGTTCCAGTGTATGAATGTACCTTGGTTTACTTAATCAGCCCAGTATTTAATGGGTGCTAGGGCCCGTGTGTTCATAAATAACCTTGTGTATGTGGTCTTTTAGTTCTGCATAACTGTCTCTGTTCAGTAAACTCCCAGAAGCAAAATTGCTGAGCAAAAGGATAGACTAATATAGTATATTCACAGATTATTGCCCATTTACACTCCACCAGGAATGTCCTCGTTTCTTAGCCTTGCCACTTGAAGGTATTAGTGAACTTTTGGATATTTGCTCATCTGATAGGTGGAAAATGGAAACTTCTTATTAAAAACCTCCTTCAGTTGGACCCATGTTCCATCAGCTGAAAAGAAGATCCCATGTGTTTGGGACCTTCTTTCCACTCGTCCTATGCCCTTGCCTTGGTTCAGGTCCCTCCAGGGTTCTCATCCAGCATAGGAAGAGCACCAGCATTGGGTGGTGTTACGGACTGGGCTTGGAGCAGACCTAGTTTCAAGTCCTGTTCCACCACTTACAAGCCCAGGAATGTCAGGCACATTGCTTGTTAGTCAAACGCATATAGGAGATTCTGTCTTAGGCCCGGAAATGGCTTCTGAGCACATTAGGTGGAGTTTTCAAATGTTAAATGGAGGAATTTAGGTAGAATACATTGGGGAGGAACAGTCTCTGCCTCCCATGACCACTGGGACCGTGGTGTGACAGGCCTGCAGTGTGACCCAGGCACAGGGCATGACCTAGGCTCACTTACCTGTCTTAGCCCTTCCTGTGTGTCTGCCTCCTCTGCAGACCAGCCAGCCATCCCCTTGTCATATGTCTTGCTTTTATCTCATGTGTCTTGTGATTGGAAAATTCCAGCTTAAGGTCACTGAATCAGTAACCATCCTCTCTGTGCAGGAAGTGTTGTCCCGGCTATTATGGGGAAACTGGAGGGGCAAGGGTCAGGATGTATAGACGAATTCCAGACAGTGGTGTGAGGAACTGGCAAATCTAAGACATACAGATGCACAAACACACAGCCAGCATCAGCATTTGTAGAGCTGGGCCTTGAAGTTAGTCCTTGAGCATCCACAGAGACCAGCATTTCTTGAAGTGTATATTTCAAGGGTAAAATGTTCTCACTGACACTTAGAGTTCATCAAAGTTATTACATTATTTAATTATTTGTAACTTTAAATTAGACATAAATTCCTTGTGCTTATCATTACACATATAAAATCAAAACATCCACAGATTAAACATAAAAGCGTAAAAGACACAACATTCAAAATGAAATGTATTAATATAAAGCAGTTCTGCTTGGCAGAAACCAAATTGCAGTTGGGCTAGTGAATTGACTGTCCTGAATAGCTCCTTCCGAGTACACTGAATCTGTATTATAATGATCACTGAGTGGCATAGGTATCGTATGGAGGGTTTAAGTACTTAGATTTAAGTACTTAGAATGGTCCCTGGCACATAGGCATCAATAGTGTTCAAATGATGGTATTGTTGTATTTTATTTTATTCTATATTTTATTTATTTTTTGAAATAGAGTCTTGCTCTGTCCCCCATGCTGGAGTGCAGTGGCGCGATACTGGCTCACTGCAACCTCCGCCTCCTGGGTTCAAGCGATTCTCCATCCTCAGCCTCCCGAGTAGCTGGGATTATAGGGGCCCGCCACCACACCCAGCTTATTTTTGTACTTATTGTAGAGAAAGGGTTTCACTATGATGGCCAGGTGAACTCCTGACCTCAGGTGGTCTGCCCGCCTCAGCCTCTCAAAGTGCTGGGATTACAGGCATGAGCCACCACGCCCAGCCTGGGTAGACATATGTTTTTAATTCTCTTAGTTATATACCTAGGGGTGGAATTGCTGGGTCATATGTAACTCTATGTTTAACTTTTTGAGGAACTACCAAATTGTTTTCTGCAGTAGTTGTGTCATTCTACATCTCCACCACTAATATATATGAGCTTTAATTTCTCTACATCTTTGCCTACCCTCATTATTTTCTGTCTTTTTTATTATAACCAACCCAGTGGGTATAAAGTGGTATCTCATTGTAGTTTTGATTTGCATTTCTCTGATGATTAATGATGTTGAGTATCTTTTCATGTGCTTATCGAACATTTGGATATCTTCTTTGGAGAAATGTCTGTTCAGATCCTTTTCCCATTTAACAATTTGGTTATTTGTCTTTTTATTGTTGATTTGTGAGTGTTCTATATATATTCTGGATAATACGCCCTTCTGTATAATTTAAAAATATTTCCCCCCATTCTTTGAGTTGTCTTTTTAGTTTCTTGATAGTATCGTTTAAAACACAAACGTTATGGCCCGGCGCGGTGGCTCACGCCTGTAATCCCAGCACTTTGGGAGGCTGAGACGGGAGGATCACAAGGTCAGGAGATCGAGGCCATCCTGGCTAATATGGTGAAACCCCGTCTCTACCAAAAAGAAAAATACAAAAAATTAGCCAGGCATTGTGGCGGGCACCTGTAGTCTCAGCTAATCGGGAGGCTGAGACAGGAGAATGGTGCGAACCCGGGAAGCAGAGCTTGCAGTGAGCCGAGATGGCGCCACTGAACTCCAGCCTGGGTGACAGCGAGACTCCATCTCAAAAAAAACAAAAGAACAACAACCAAAAAACCACAAACGTTTTTTATTTTTGTTTTTTGAAACAGAGTCTCACTCTGTCGCCCAGGCTAGAGTGCAGTGGTGTGATCTCGGCTCACTGCAGCCCCCTGCTCCCAGGTTCGAGTGATTCTCCCGCCTCAGCCCCTCAAGTAGCTGGGATTACAGGTGCGTACCACCACACCCAGCTAATTTTTGTATTTTTATTAGAGATGGGGTTTCACCATGTTGGCCAGGATGATCTCGAACTCCTGGCCTCAGGTGATCCACCTGCCTTGGCCTCCAAAGTGCTGGGATTACAATTTATTTTTCATTGCTTGCTTACGCTGTAGATCTCACGTCTACGAAACCATTGCCTAATCCAAAGACATGAAGTTTATACTTCTCTTTCCTTCTGAGAGTTAGTTTTAGCTCTTACCTTTAGGTTTTTAATCCATTTTGAGTTCATTTTTGTATACAATGTGAGATAGCAGTCCAGCTTTTTTCTTTTGCATGTAATTATCCACTTACCTCAGCACAATTGTTGAAAAGACTATTCCTTCCCCATTAAAGTGTGTTGGTGTCTATGTTGAAAATCATTTACTTTTTTTTTTTTTGAGATGGAGTCTCACTCTTTTACCCAGGTTGGAGTGCAGTGGCGCGATCTCGGCTCACTACAACCTCCACCTCCTGGGTTCAAGCAATTCTCTGCCTCGGTCTCCCGAGTAGCTGGGATTACAGGCGCCTGCCACCAAGCCCAGCTAATTTTTGTATTTTTTTTTTTTTTTTTTGAGACGGAGTCTCGCTCTGTCGCCCAGGCTAGAGTGCAGTGGCCGGATCTCAGCTCACCGCAAGCTCCGCCTCCCGGGTTTACGCCATTCTCCTGCCTCAGCCTCCCGAGTAGCTGGGACTACAGGCGCCCGCCACCTCGCCCGGCTAGTTTTTTGTATTTTTTAGTAGAGACGGGGTTTCACCATGTTAGCCAGGATGGTCTCGATCTCCTGATCTTGTGATCCGCCCGTCTCGGCCTCCCAAAGTGCTGGGATTACAGGCTTGAGCCACCGCACCCGGCCTAATTTTTGTATTTTTAGTAGAGACGGGGTTTCACCATC
The DNA here is from genome assembly GCF_009764315.1 of Trachypithecus francoisi. Classification (NCBI taxonomy): domain Eukaryota; kingdom Metazoa; phylum Chordata; class Mammalia; order Primates; family Cercopithecidae; genus Trachypithecus; species Trachypithecus francoisi. Next base: position 14,831,156 of record NW_022681466.1, read on the forward strand.
TTGGCCATGCTAGTCTTGAACTCCTGACCTTGTAATTCTACCCGCCTCAAACTTCTCAAGTGCTGGGATTACAGGCGTGAGCCACTACACCCAGCCAAAATCAGTTGCTTATATATGGATTGGCCACCTATTCTTGAGTATAATGTCTTGAAATGTTGTTTGGGGTTAAGATGGTGCAGAGCTCACTGGGAAGACAATCAGGTAAGTAACTTGAATTCTAAAATCCTCATTTCCATAAGCCCAAATTAAGCTGAGCTTCATGTATCTTCTGGATCCGGTACAAGCTGTCAGGGCAGATGCATGGAGGCTTTGGGGCCTTAGACAGCTTGTGGCCATCTGAACCTGCCTTTGCCCATGACATGCTCCACTGGTTTTATAAGCAGAAGAGATAGCAAATGGGTTTATTTTTGAAATGGAGCTTGGCTCCTCAGAAGCCTTAGGAGAGAGAGGAGCAGTTGGTAGTCAGTGCACATTCCAGAGGGCCCAGGACATGTTTCTGTGCACTGTGTATGTGTGAGTGTGTGTGTGCACACACATGTGCCAAGACAGTAGCATTTGCTCCCTGTGGCCCCAGGAATCAGCACGGAGGAAACAGGGAGTGGCAGTTCCACCATGGAGAGTGAGCAGGGGCACATCTCGTGTGTACTCATATCCACCCTCACACACCTGGTGTACACTGAGCTCCAGAAGCACTTTCTGGGGATATGACGCTTTGCTGTCTCCACACCCAGTGCAGCTCTGAGGGGACCAGCCCTTGCACCTCCCCCAGCCCTGCTGTCCCAGTGCCTGCCCAGGAACAAAATATGACCTCACTCAGGAAACTTGTTTAGCCCTTGCTGCTCCTAGTCCCTGCCCCAGGGCACAGAGTCCTGGCACCTCAACTCTCTGTGCTGAGGAGGAGGCCTGTTCTGAGACACTGTCCTTGGAGGCTCTGCTGCACACCATGTTTGGGAAAACGATTGCCCACACAACTGTGTGTTTGGCTGAGCAAGCTCTCCAGGCCCACAGCTAGCCTGCTCAGAATGCCAGTAAGTCCTCATTCACACCAAGTCCTCTTTCTCTGCTGTGGGAGCTTTTTCACCTGAGATCACAGGCTCCACAAATCACCTGCTCACCCAGTCTGCCTAAATCCTGGCCAGGAAGAATGTGGTGGGAGTGTCAGAGGAGGACTGTGTGATGGGGAGTGCAGTGGATAATTAAGAAGGTGTGGGTTGTTTTAAATCATAAAACAGCAGTTTTGCATTCTTCCCTCTGCCCCAATAGCCTTGGGCATTGTCGCAAACAACCTGTCACACAGGTTTCTTTGTTTAAAACTTCTAGGGTATTGTTGGAATTCAGCAAAGCCCAGGTAAACTCTGTGCCAACCAACGGACTGAGCCAAGAATCGGAGATCCCCACACCACAGGCCTTGCTCTCCCTCCATGGCCTCAACACCAGCACACACCTGCACTATGAGGCACCTGCAGAGCCCCTTCCTGCCCAGGCAGCCTCTGGAACTCAAGATGGCGTCCACATGCAGGAGCCGTGTCCCCGGGTGCCCAGCGCCCTGGACTTACAGCAGCGTGTAGAGAGCACCTCAGGCCAGCAGCCTTCTAGTACCGTCAGCAAGACAGCCAGAGAAGTGGGCCAAGGGAATGGCCCACAGAAGGCCCAGGCTCATGACAGAGCTGGTCTGAAGCTGGTAGTTTCCTCACCCACCAGTCCGGTGAGTGGTGCAAGCCATTCAAGGGGCAGTCTTGGGAAATGTCAGCTGATGCAGGGTTTCCCCAGCTAGTGACCCTGAGTGGTCTCTGCCTTCTCCCTGTTAGCCTTCCTCTCCCTGCGGTGATAGTGTTAATAGCATCGTGATGATGGGGTTCATGTTTCTTGGCTTGTGAGCTGTAGATATAAGCCAGGCATTGTGCTGCTCAGTTTCCGTGTGTATCTCCTGTCATTTTCACGTCACTCTGTGAAGGTCGTTCTCATCTGACCGCAGTCTCAGCTCTTTAACCACTACCACTCACCAGCCAAGGCCTTGGGCAAGTCACTTCAGCTCTCTGAACCTTTATTTTCTCCTTAGTACTTGTTATTATTAAGTTAATATTTTTTGATTTTTGGTTTTTTGGTTTTTTTTTCAGATGGAGTCTTGCTCTGTTGCCCAGGCTGGAGTGCAGTGGCACAATCTCTGCTCACTGCCACCTTCGCCTCCTGGGTTCAAGTGGTTCTCCTGCCTCAGCCTCCTGAGTAGCTGGGATTATAGGTGCCCACCACCATGCCCAACTAATTTTTGTATTTTTAGTAAAGATGGGGTTTCACCATGTTGACCAGGCTGGTCTCGATCTGCTTGCCTCGGCCTCCCGAAGTGCTGGGATTACAGGCATGAGCCAGTGCGCCCAGCCTATTAAATTAATATTTTTAGAAAATACTAGGCCTTGAACGTACTCACTTTGCAACATGACCCGGGTTTTAGAGCTGTGCTGTCCAATATGGCAGCTACCAGCCACGTGTGGCTGTTGAACACTTAAAATGTGGCACGTCCAAATGGAGATGTGCCATGTGAAATAAGCACTGGATTTCAACAACTTAGTATGATAAAAAAAATAGAAAATCTCATTTTTATGGATTACAAGTTAAAATGAAAATATCTGGCGGCTGGGCATGGTGGCTCACACCTATAATCCCAGCGCTTTGGAAAGCCAAGGAGGGAGGATTGCTTGAACCCGGGAGTTGGAGACCAACCTGGGCAACAAAGTGAGACCCCATCTCTACAAAAAATACAAAAATTAGCTGGGCATGGTAGTGTGTGGCTGTAGTCCCAGTTACCAGGGAGGCTGGCCTCCAGTAGTCCCAGCTACCAGGGAGGTAGGAAGATGGCCTGAGCCCAGAAGGTTGAGGCTGCAATGAGCTGTGATTACATCACTGTACTCCAGCCTGGGTGACAGAGGGAGACCTTGTTTAAAGAAAAAAAAAGAGAAAAAAAGATTTTGGATATATTGGATTAAATAAAATATATTATTAAAATTAATTTCACCTATTTCTTTCTACTTTAAAAAAATTTCTGTTTAAACCATGGCCTATAACACAGCCCTAGGAGATCTTGAGAACATGTGCCATACTTTTTAAAAATGTGGCTGCTAGAACATTTAAAATTATATGTGTGGCTCATACTATATTTCTATTGGACAGTGCTGTTCTAGAATAAGCCAATCCAGCATGTGCAGTGGCACAAGCCTGTGGTCCCAGCTAGTTGGGAGGCTGAGGCAGGAGGATTCCTTGAGCCCAAAAGTTCGAGGCCAGGGTCAACATAGTCCCTGAGGGAAGCCAGCCCTGGGCATCTCCTTGAGAGAACCACATGAGTAGAGAGGCGTGAGAACTACTGGCCCAATGAAGCACCAGCCAAAGGCTGTGAATTTGAGCTCTTTTGTCTTTTCCATTTGTTCTTGTTTGGCCTTTGCGGTTTTCCAAAGTTATTGATGTTTACTGAGTGTGGGTAGGAAAAAGATGTGTGTGGTATCTGCCCCTGCTACAGTTCAAGCCCCAGCGGCCTAGCCAGCAGGGTGAGGGAAAGCAATTGCTCTAGAATGCTAGGGGCAGGCTCCAGAGAAAGTCCACAAGAGAGGAGAGAGACAGTGCGGGTAGGGCTGGTGCTGCAGTGATGGGAGGGAGAGTAAATACCTTTACAGGCTTAGGTGCCTCTGACTACTTCTTTTTCTAAGCTTCACAGTTGTTTTTATTTTGTTTTGTTTTTTTCTTGAGACAAGGCCTTGCTCTGTAACCCAGGCTGGAGTGCGGTGGTGCAATCACAGCTGACTGCAGCCTCGACCTCCCATGCTCAAGCAATTCTCTCACTTCAACCTCTAGAGTAGCTAGAAACACAGGTGGCACCAACCTGCCCAGCTAATTCTTTTTTTTTTTTTTTTAATGGAGACGGGGTTTCATCATGTTGCCTAGCCTTGAGTGATCCTCCCACCTCAGCCTCCCAAAGTGCTAGGATTACAGGCATGAGTCACCATGCCCAACCTGGCTTCACATTTAAACCACACCATGGAGGGCAAGATAGGGTCATGGAAAGCAGAGGCAGGGATTTGTATGCTTGTGCGTACACGGACACAAAGCTGGGAGTATATCCCTGCCATGGTCTGGGGCTCAGGGTGGGGTCTAGTCTTGCATTTTCAGCTCTATTCGTGCTCTTCTCTTTGGGCAGTAGCTTCTAGATCAGGAGTGTCCGATCTTTTGGCTTCCCTGGGCCACCTTGGAAGGAGAAGAATTGTCTTGGGTTACACATAAAATACAGTAACACTAATGATAGCTGATGAGCTTCAAAAAAAAATCACAAAAATAATCTCATGATGTTTTTTGTTTTCTGTTTGTTTTTTGAGATAATGCCTCTCTCTCGCCCAGGCTGGAGTGCAGTGGCGCAATCTCGGCTCACTGCAACCTCCACCTCCCTGGTTCAAGTGATTCTTCTGCCTCAGCCTCCTGAGTAGCTGGGATTACAGGCGCCCACCACCATGACCAGCTAATTCTTGTATTTTTTGTAGAGATGGGGTTTTGCCATGTTGGCCAGGCTGGTTTTGAACTCCCAACCTTAAATGATCCACCCGCCTCGGCCTCCCAAAGTGCTGGGATTACAGGCATGAGTCACCACACCCAGCCAAAAATCTCGTAATGTTTTAAGACAATTTATGAATTTGTGTTGGGCCGCATTGAAAGCTGTCCTGGGCTGCATGTGGCCTATGGGCTGTGGGTTGGACAAGCTTCCTCTAAGTCATGTGACTCAGGATGGGGCCAGGGCCATGGAATAGACAAGCAGAGGCACCTCCCACCCCACACCCCCCCCCGCTTTTTTTTTTAACAGCTTTATTTGAGATAGAATTCAAATACATACAATTCACCTGTTTAAAGTATAATACTGTGTTTTTAGTATATTCATAGGGTTGTGTAATCATCACCACAGTCTAATTGTAGAACACTTCTATCCCCTATGGAAGAAACCTTCTGCCTATTAGCAATCACTCCCCAGCTCTCTCCATTCAACCCCTGGCCACCACTAATTTACTTTCTATCTTGATAGATTTGTCCATTCTTGCCATTTTATATAAATGAGATCATGTAATGTGTGACCTTTTGTGTCTGGCTTCCTTCATGTAGTATGTGTTTTTAACATTCATCCATATTGTCGTGTGTATGAATACTTCATTCCTTTTTATTGCTGAGTAATACCCCACTGTATATTCCACCATATGGCTAAGTCACTTTTTATGTATGGTTTCATCAATTGATGGACGTTTGGGTTATTTTCACTTTGGGCTATTATAAATAATGCTGCTGCAAATATTTGTGTATAAGTTTTTGTGTGGACATATGTTTTTAATTCTCCTGGATGCATAGCTAGGAATAGAATTTTTCAGATCATATGATAACTATGTTTAACCTTTTGAGGAACTGCCAAACTGTTTTCCAAAGCAGCCTGCCCCATTTTATATTCTCCACATCCCCACCAACAGTTGTTACTGTCTAGTTTTTTAAAAAATTATTATGATAGCCATCACAGTGCGTAAGAAGTGAGAGCTCATTGTGGTTCTGATTTACGTTTCCCTGACAGCTAATGAAGTTGAACACCTTTCCATGCGCTTATTGTCCACTTGTGTATCTTCTTTGGAGAAATGTCTATTCCAAACCTTTGGCCTTTCTAGAGTGCAGTGGCATGATCACAGCTCACTGCAGCCTCAACCTCCCAACCTCAAGTGATTATCCCACCTGAGCCTCCCAAGTAGCTGGGACTATAGGCATGCGCCACCATGACCAGCTAATTTTTTGTATTTTTTGTAGTGACGGGGTTTTGCGATGTTGCCAGGCTGCCCTCAAATTCCTGGACTCAAGCAGTTCTTCCGCCTCAACCTCTCAAAGTGCCGGGATTACAGGCATGAGCCACCACATTCAGCCTACCTTTGCCCATTTTTAAATTATGTTTTTGGTTTTTTTGAGACGAAGTCTCGTTCTTGGCCCCCGGGCTGGAGTGTGATGGCATGATCTTGGCTTACTGCAACCTCCGCCTCCCAGGATCAAGGGATTCTCCTGCCTCAGCCTCCTGAGTAGCAGGGATTACAGGCGCCTGCCACCATACCTGGCTAATTTTTGTATTTTTGTAGAGACGGGATTTCACCATGTTGGCCAGGCTGGTCTTGAACGCCTGACCTCAGGTGATCCATCTGACTTGGCCTCCCAAAGTGCTGGGATTACAGGTGTGAGCCACTGCACCCAGCCAAATTATGTTATCTTCTTATTGTTGAGTTATAATAGTACTTTTTTCTTTCTTTCTTTCTTTTTTTTTGAGACAGAGTCTTGCTCTGTCTCAAGGCTGGAGTGGAGTGGCATGATCTCAGCTCACTGCAGCCACAACTTCCTGGGCTCAGGTGATCCTCCCGCCTTAGCCTCCTGAGTAGCTGGAACTATAGCCTCACACCACCATGCCCAGCTAGTTTTTTTGTGTTTTTTATAGAGTAGAGGTTTCACCATGTTGCCCAGGCTAGTTCTTTAAACCGTGTATATTCTGGATACTAGACCCTTACCAGATACATGATTTACAAATATTTTCCCCCATTCTGCAGGTTGTCTGTTCACTCTTTTCATGGTATTTTTGGCAGCATAAAAGCTTTACTTTTGATGTAGTCCAATTTATCTAATTGTGCTTTTGGTGTTCTATCTAAGTACCCATTACCTAATCCAAGGTCACAAAGATTTACTTCCATGATTTCTTCTAAGAATGTTATCAGTTTAGCTCTTACAAGTGAGTCTGTGGTCCATCTTGAGTTAACTTTTGTGTATGAAGGATGTAGATACCCAGTAGAGCCAGCACCATTTGTTGAAAAGGCCATCCTTTCCCCATTGAATTGCCGCACTTTCTCCTTTAAAATTTTTTTGAGGAATGATGTATCTAAAGTACCAGATCTTCAGGGTCCAAGTGTCCACCTTGGTGAGTATTTACATACGATGTGCACCCTGTGACCACCATCTAGATCAAGATACAGAATGTGTCTAGTCCTCTAGCCCACCAGAGGCTCTTGCGTACCTTCTCCCAGTCATTGCGCACCTTGAAATCCACTATTCTGACTTCTAGCATGGTGCATTAGTTTTTCCTGTTGTAGAACTTCATGCCTATAAATGGAATTGTGCAGTATGTATTCTTTTGTGTCTGGTTTCTTTCGCTGAACACTACATCTGTGAGCTTCAACTGTACATATAGCATGAGGCTGCAGTTCATTCTTTTCCATGGTTCTGTAGTAGTACTCCATTGTAAAAATACATCGCACCCTATTATCCATTCTGTTAATGGACATTTGGGTTGTTTCCAGGTTTTGACTATTATGAAGACAACTGTAGTGAACATTCTTGTACATGCTTTTGGAGATCCTCGGTGCTTATTTCTGTGGATATCTATATCTGGGAATGGAATTGCTAGGTCCTTGGGTGGCATATGTTTAACTTTAATAGATGCTACCACCAAACAGTTTCCTAAAGTGTCTGTGCTAATTTATACTCATATTGACAACAAATGAGCATTCTAGTTGCTCTTTATCCTGGCCAATGGTGTTACCAATCTTTTTAATTTTAGCCACTCTGGTAGATGTGTAGTGGTTTTAATTTTCATTTCCTTGATGACTAAAGATGATACCTTTTCATTTGCTTATTGGTCAGTCAATCCTCTTTTATAGAATGTCTGTCCAAGTTGTCATCCTGGTCTTAAATTGAGTTGTATGTGTATGTGTTGATTTGTAGGAGCTCTTTATTTATTACAGATATGTCTTTTATTGGAGAAAAACAGTATCTATATCAAGTATCTTTTTCTAGTCTATAGGGCTTGACTTTTAAACCTCCTAATGGTATGTTTATTGAACAGAGATTCTTTCAATGATGTGCAGTTTATCAGTCTTTTTGTTTATGGTTTGCTTGGTTTTCATCCCATTTAAGAGATATTCATCTCCCCCAAGGATCTGAAGGTATTTGCCTGTGTTATCTTCTAGAAGCTTTAGTGATTTATCTTTCACAATTAGGTTTATGATCTTTCTGGGATTTTTGTGTATGGTATGAGTTAGAAGTCAAAGCTCATATTTTTCCATATGGATATCTGATTGGCCTCACTCTGTTTCTTGAATATGACCATTTAAATCACAAAACTGTCAGTGTGTGGGTCAGACTCTTCGTATTTGCTGTTCTGAAGATGCTTTAGTACATCCTGAAGATTTACTTCCTGAAAATGAATGCTCTAGGACCCTGAAGGTTGCGACTGTGTACCTGCCAACTCAAGCTAAAGGCTGAAGAGGAAAGCTCTGCAGCCCCTGCCTCGAGCTGGAGGCAGAGTGATGTCTGCTGGGGATGCAGGCTGCGCGCCCCACAGGGCTCCAGAGTGTCACTAACCATGTTGAGTTCACTCCTGCCCAGGGTCTAGCTTCTGCTTTGCTGACTCAGGCATCTTATTTTGCCAGGGCCTCAAAGCTGATGGGACAGGATAGCATCTTTGCTCACTAAGCTCTGACCCACCGGCCTCCTTGCAGCTCTGTAGTCCAAGCGAGCTCCTTGCAACATCAGGCTTCTTTTTAAAAAAAATTTTTTTTTGAGGCAGAGTCTCACTGTGTCACCCAGGCTGAAGTACAGTGGTGCAGTCTCAGCTTACTGAAACCTCCGCCTCCCAGAGAACTCACACTGCTCTCTGGGAGTTAAACTGAAACGAACTCACAAACCCCAGATTCTCCTGCCTCAGCCTCCCAAGTAGCTGGGATTACAGATGCCTACTACCAGGCCCAGCTAATGTTTGTATTTTTAGTAGAGATAGGGTTTCAGCATGTTGGCCAGGCTGGTCTCAAACTCCTGACCTCAAGTGATCTGCCCGCCTTGGCCTCTCAAAGTGCTGGGATTACAGGCGTGAGCCACCGTGCCCGGCCCAGCCTCAGTCTTTTACATTTGCTATTCCTTCTTTCCCGACTCACTTCATTATTGTCTCAACCTTCCCTGACTGGACCCCTGTAGCTCAAAGGCACTATCCCCAGTGACTCTCTGTCCCATTCATCTGCTTGACTTCACTTATAACACTCATCACTATGTGCAATTACAATATATTATCTCTTTGTCTCCTTGTTTATTTTCTATCTTCCTTACTAGAATATTAGCTCTATGATACAGAGCACCAGGCCTGTTCACTTCTGTATTGTCAGCACCAAGCACTGTACCTAGAAGAGAGCAGGCATCGATGAAGAACTATTGTTCTTGAACTCACAAGAGACTCTTGAGATGCCAACTCCTAAGTTTATTTTGTTCCCCCATCCTAGCTATAAGGCTGTTTGGAATGATTCTTTTTCTTGGTATCTCCAGCAACTACCTGGCCCAGAATCATATAAGATGAGTGAATAAATCATGACCATCCCAATGTCTTTAATATAAAATAACAAAGGTAGGTCAAGGGGATTGGAAGGAAGGAGACAAATGTGAAATTATGGACATTCAGACTGGGCATGATAGCTCACACCTCTAATCCTAGCACTTTGGGAGGCCAAAGTGGGTCATCAAAGTGTACCATCGAGTGGACAGGGTGGTCAGGTTGGTGTGATCATGGCAGGCTCTGCTTCTATGCCAGCTACAGGGGACTCTGATCGCTGGAGGTTGCTTAGGACATCTAAGCACTTGGTGCTGAGTCTGATGTGAGAATCTCAGATCCTGCCCCCGTCCTGTGTCTGTCTCACAGGGAAGTTGTGGATTCATTCACTGCTCATTCAGTAGGTAGTCACCAGGCACCAGTCACTGGCACCACCAGTCACCTAGCTCGCGTGGGCCTGCTGGGCTCCTGGCCTGTGGACTGTGCCAGGCTGTGCCCTGCATGTCTGCCCCTGTGGTCCTCATCTTTCTATGCTTCTATCAATTAGCCACATGCTTTTTATTTGATGTTATTTTGGGGGAGATATTGAGGTCACCTATCAAGTTTTGTAGTGTAGAGACCCATTCAGTCTTTCTTTTAAAAACATTTATTTTTATTTTTATTTTTTTATTTTTTATTTTTTTGAGACAGAGTCTCGCTTCGCTCTGTCGCCCAGGCTGGAGTGCAGTGGCCAGATCTCAGCTCACTGCAAGCTCCGCCTCCCGGGTTTACGCCATTCTCCTGCCTCAGCCTCCCGAGTAGCTGGGACTACAGGCGCCCGCCACCTCTCCCGGCTAGTTTTTTGTATTTTTTTAGTAGAGACGGGGTTTCACCGTGTTAGCCAGGATGGTCTCGATCTCCTGACGTCGTGATCCGCCCGTCTCGGCCTCCCAAAGTGCTGGGATTACAGGCTTGAGCCACCGCGCCTGGCCTAAAAACATATATTTTTAATTCATTGAACCCAAACCACCTACTATAAGCCAAGCACCATGTTAGGTGGTAGGGGTGGAGTGATACAACAGGACAGACAAAGGCCCTTCAGGGACAGACATTAGATTAGACAAATGATTATCCAAATCATAATTACACTTGTGCTAAGCACTGGGAAGGAGAGGTGCAGGGAATGGGGGCTCTCAAGGGTGACGCATGTCTGGGATCTGGGGGTTGTGAGTTCATTTCAGTTTCACTTCCAGAGGGCAGTGTGAGTTCTAGGACTTGGTCTTAATCACTGTCTCCATGGACCACCCATGGTATGTGGTTCCCCTCCCACAGTTATGAGTACAGGCAGTTCATTTGCCTGGCATAATGAGGACAGGCTGGACAAAGTCTCATCCTTCTGAAAGTGGCCCAGGGACCTTGCGTCTCACTCCTCAGCCACACTCCTCATGGGGATTCAGCTGTTGTATATGGTGTCATGAACCCTTTAGTAATGCAAGGTGGCATTTCTCTGTCTTGGGTCCCTGGTGGCAGTTGCAGCTCTGGTATAAATCCTTAGTCGGTGATGATTTCCTTCCACTGTAAAGGATGGGGTGCTGGCCAGAATGGACCCTGCCTGAGTGAGCAGGTTGTAGGACGGTGGTGGGAAAAAAGGAGAGAAGGGGGCCGGGTGCAGTGGCTCACGCCTATAATCCCAGCACTTTGGGAGGCTGAGGCAGGTGGATCACCTGAGGTCAGGAGTTTGAGACCAGCCTGACCAATATGGTGAAACCCCGTCTCTACTAAAAATACAAAAATCAGCCGGGCGTAATGGCATGAGCCTGTTATCCCAGCTACTCAGGAGGCTGAGGCAGGAGAATCACTTGAACCTGAGAGGCAAAGGTTGCAGTGAGCCCACATCATGCCACTGCGACCCAGTCTGGGCAACAGAGTAAGACTCCATCTCTGAAAGAAAAAAAGGAGAGGAGAGAAACAGTGGTGTTCATGCATGCACTCTCTCTCACACCCTCTCCCCCTCCCCACCCACCTGGGGCCAGGAGCACACAGCCTCAGAGCTCTGTCCAGGCCCATGTGCAGAAACTCCGAGGAACCTACATTTCCACTGTTTTTCCCAGTTGCTTAAGAGAGTAAAAGGTGTTCCCTAGTTTCATTTCCTGGCAGCTGTGCTCAGTGGACTGTGTCTGAACATTTCCTAGTAGTCTCTTTCCTCAAAGGAGAGAGAAGCCCTCCCCAGTGAATGTCCATAAACCCTTTTTTTTTTTTTTTCGAGATAGACTCTTGCTTTGTTGCCCAGGTGGGAGTGCAATATCTCCATCCATCTCGGCTCACTGCAACCTCTGCCTCCGGGGCTCAAGCAATTCTTGTGCCTCAGCCTCCCGAGTAGCTAAGATTACAGGCATGCACCACAATGCCCAGCTAATTTTTGTATTTTTAGTAGAGACAAGGTTTTGCCATGTTGGCCAGGCTGGTCTCAAACTTCTGGTCTCAAGCAGTTTTCCCACCTCAGCCTCCCAGAGTGCTGGGATTACAGGCATGATCCATCACGCCCATCCTGAATGTCCACAATCTTAAAATTTACATTTGTCTCCTTCCTTCCAGCCCACTTGACCCACCTTTGTTATTTTATGTTATAGACATTGGGATGGTCATTATTTATACCCTCATCTTGTATGACTCTGGGCCAGGCACTTGCTGGAGATATCAAGAAAACCATTCCAAACAGCCTTATAGGTGCTAGAATGAGGGTAAGCACAGAATACTGTGGGATCCCCTAACCCAGCTAGGGGGTGGGAAGGGGTAGAGGCTGGGGAAAGGTGAGAGAAGCTTCCAGGTAGAGGTGATGGATGTCTCCTGAGCTGAGTCTTCAGGGACAGTGCCCTCTCCCGCCAGAGGCTGGAGATCACACAACTTCCCAGGTATATGTGAGGCTGCCAGGACAGCCACATGGTTGCTGGGGAGCTGTTTCTTCTACCCATTTTCCTCAGGGAGGTCCCCCAGGTCTTGATGACCTAGGCAGGCTTTGCTCAGAATCTAGTGTTGTGGATGGTCCCCAGTGGCTGCCCTGACTGACACATCATCTGTCACTGGCAGAGGGAAGCACCTGCCAGTTCTGAAGGCCCCATGGAGGAGTCTCTGGGGACCTAGTTCTGTGAGCCACCCCCCAAGTCGCCTGAGTCAAAACTTGCCACCCTTGGCTTGAGGAGTTGTATAGCATCTGAGTGGATCCAACTGTCCAAAGCAACCCTTCCCTGTTTACAAAGCAGGGAGCGCAATCTTGATTCAGGGACTGGAAATAGCGATGTCAGGGTGAGGTTAGTGGCACTTAACAAAACAGTAGGGCTGTTCCCACTGTGTGACTCATTTCCTCTGTGTACACTGACACTTAGAGTGGCCCAGCCAGCTTCCTTGCCTCTGCCCTTCCATGTTGAGGCACAGAAAGCCAGGGAGGACTTGAAATACTGGAGAAAAGAAACCGGAATCCTCTCCCACAAGCCTACTCACCCCAGATGCTCCCCGCAACCCCATCTCCCCCAGCCAGTGAGCAGCTTCAGATTCAAAAGAGAACAACGAAGGGAAGGGGCAGGACCTGGCTGCCTGGGGTCGTAGGGGCCTGCCCAGAGGTGGGCGGCAGAGGCAGAGGTGGCCAATGAGCACCCTGAGGCCTGCTCGCCAGGCCTCCCTCATCTCAACCCAAAAGCAGGACTGACAAACCCTAAAGCAGGCCTGGGCCCTATGTGCTGGGACAGCTGGATACCCACATGCAAAATAATAACACCCCTTCCTAACACCTTACACAAAAACTAACCCGAAATGAATCAGAAACCTAAATGTAAGAGCTAAAACTATACAGCTCTTGGCAGAAAACACAGAAGTAAATCTTTGTAATACTGACTTAGGCAATGATTTTTTAAGATACAACACCAGAAGCATAAACAACAACAAAAATAGATAAACTAGACTTCATCAAAACTAACAACTTATGTGCTCCAGAGGGCACACCATCCAGAAAGTGAAACGACACCTCACAGAATGGGGGAAATTATTTGCAAATCATAAATCTGGTAAGGGTCTCATATTCAGAATATATAAAGCACCTTACAACTTGTATTAGTTCCTAGGGCCGCCATAACAAAGTACCATACACAGGATGGTTTAAAACAACAGACATTGCTGGGCAGGTGGCTCTTGCCTGTGACTTCAGCACTTTGAGAGGTAAAGGTGGGCGGATCACTTGAGTCCAGGAGTTCAAGACCAGCCTGGCCAACATGGTGAAAGCCCATCTCTACTAAAAATATAACAAATTTGCTGGACGTGCTGGTGCTTGCCTGTAGTCTCAGCTACTCCGTGGGGCTAAAGCAGGAGGATTGCTTGAGCCTGGGCAGTCAAGGCTGCAATGAGCCCTGATTGTGCCACTGTACTCCAGCCTGGGCAAAGAGTGAGACCCTGCCTCAAAACACAACAGGCCAGGCATGGTGGCTCACACCTATAATCCCAGCACTTTGGAAGGCTGAGGCAAGTGGATCACCTGAGGTCAGGAGTTCAAGACCAACCTGGCCAACATGGCGAAACCTTGTCTCTACTAGAAATACAAAAATTAGCTGGATGCAGTGGCGGGCACCTGTAATCCCAGCTACTTGTGAGGCCAAGGCAGGAGAATTGCTTGAACCTGGGAGGCGGAGGTTGCAGTGAGCTGAGATTGCACCGTTACACTCCAGCCTGGGCGACAGAGTGAGGCTGTGTCTCAAAAACAAAACAAAACTGATATTTATTCTCTGATAGTTCTGGAGGCTCCTTCTGGAGAGTCTAAGGAAGAATCTGTTCCCGCCTTTCTTCTGGGTGTTGGCGTTGCGGGCGCTCATTTGCATTCCTTAGTTTGTAGACATGTCACTCTGGTCTCCCCTCTGCTGTCACACACGTTCATCCTCTGTATTTCTGTCTCCACTTGGTGTTCTCCTCTCTTCATGTATCTTTTCTCCTCCTCTTATAAGGACATCAATCACACTAGATGAACAGCCCATTCTACTCCAACATGACCTCATCTTAACTAATTACTTCTGCAAAGACTATTTCCAAAAAAGGTCACATTCTGAGGTACTGGGGGGTAGGGTTTCAACATGTCCTTTTGTGGGGGGTCACAGTTCAACCCACAACACACTCAGCAACAAAAAGACAGCCCCATTTTAAGACAGACAATGGATTTGAGTTAGATTTGAATGGATTTGAATATATTCCTCAACGAGAGAAATTGGAACCCTCATACATTGCTGATGGGAATATAAAATGGTGCAGCTACTTTGGAAAAGAGCTTGGTAGTTCCTCAAGAAGGGAAACATAGAGTTACACATGATCCAGCAAGTCTACTCCTAAGTATATACCCAAGACAATGAAACATGTTTACACAAAAACTTGTGTATAAGTGATCATAGCAGCACTATTCATAATAGACAAAAAGTAGAAATAACCCAAATGTCTATCAGCCAATGAGTGAATAAGCCAAATGTGGTGGATCCAGACAATGGAATATTATTTGGCAATAAAAAGGAATGAACACTTATACATGCTTATATAACATGGATGCACCTTGAAAACCTTCCACTAAGAGAAAGAAGCCAGGCACAAAAGGTCACGTGTCACAAGTTCCATCTATATGAGATGTCCAGAACAGGTAGATGTGTAGGGACTGAAAGTAGATGAGTGGGTGCCTAGAGCTGAGAGTGGCCAGGGGAAATGGGGATGACGGCTAATGGGTATGGGGTTTCCTTTTTGGGTGAGGAAAATTTGCTAAACTTAGATGGTGCGATGATTGCACAACTCTGTGACTAAGCCAAAATAATTGAATTGGACACTTTTTAATTTTTTTTTTAGAGATGGGGTCTCATTCTGTTGCCTAGGCTGCGACCAGGCTGCATGGCTCACTGCAGCCTTGACTTCCCCAGCTCAAGCGATTCTCCTGCTTCAGTCTCCTCAGTAGCTGAGACTACAGGTGTGTGCCATCACACCCAGCTAGTTATTTTTTGTAGAGATAGGTTCTCACTATGTTGCCCAGATTGGTCTCAAACTCCTGGGCTCAGGTGATCCTCTCGCCTCGGCCTCCCAAAGTGCTGCGGTTACAGGTATAAGCCACCATGGCTGGCCGAATTACATACTTTAAGTGGGTTAATTTTATGATATATGAGCCATGTCTAGACAAAGACTTTAAAAAAAAAAAAAAAAACTTCAGGCTGGGCATGGTGGCTCATGCCTGTAATCCCAGCACTTTGGGAGGCTGAGGCGGGTGGCTCACCTGAAGTCAGGAGTTCTAGATCAGCCTGGCCAACATGATGAAACCCTGTCTCTACTAAAAATACAAAAATTAGCTGGGCATGGTGGTGGGCGCCTGTAATCCTAGCTACTCGGGAGGCAGAGGCAGGAGAATCGCTTGAACCCAGGAGTCAGAGGTTGCAGTGAGCCGAGGTTGCACCATTGCACTCCAGCCTGGGCAACAGAGCGAGACCCCGTCTCAAAACAAAAAAACAAAAAAACTTTAAAACAAACAACTGCTGTCTTCTTTCCCAACAGAAAAACAAGAGCTGGATCTCAGAAGATGACTTCTACCGGCCTTCCCAGGAGCAACCCCTGGAGATTGCTTCAGACCACCCAATAGCTTCTTCCAGGGGGACTCCAGAGTCAAGGCCTGGTCTCCACAGGCATTTTTCTCAAGGACCAAGAAAAAGCTGCTCCCTGGGGGCATTAGACCAAGCGTGTGTACCTTCCCCAGGAAGAAGGCAAGCCCAGGCAGCCCCATCCCAGGGGCATAAGAGCTTCCGGGTTGTACACCGGAGACAGATGGGTAGGTTAATAGGAGGGTCCTGGGTGGGTCCCATCTGCAGGGACCAGGTCTTTCAGAAGGCAGCTCTGAAGTCCTGTTTTCCATTGCTAAAGAGGTAGTGTGTTCCCACAAGTATTATAAAACCTCATTCCAGAATGCCATCATAATCATGCTCATTCAGGGAAGCATTTCAGGAAAAGGACTATATTGTCTCAAAACTGCCTACAGAGGACAAAAATACTGTTTCACCAGTCAAATAGGAAAATATTTTCCCTGAAAACTATGCAATTTATGATTATAGAAAACTCTTGATTCCACCTATAGCTCAGAGCACATCCGGCTCCATGAAGCCCCAGGTGTTTTAACTGGTCCTTCCAAAGGTGTTTACCCTCAGTAGTTGGTTTATGTAACAGCTCTGGGCGGCTTAATCAAATCTGCTATTTGTTTTGTTTGTTTATTTGTTTTGAGATGGAGTCTCCCTTTGTCACCCAGGCTGGAGTGCAGTGGCGTGATCTCTGCTCACTGCAACCTCAGCCTCCTGGGTTCAAGCAATTCTCCTGTCTCAGCCTCCCAAGTAGCTGGGATTACAGGCACCTGCTACCATGCCCAGCTAAGTTTTGCTTTTTTTTGAGGCAGAGTTTCGCTCTTGTTACCCAGGATGGAGTGCAATGATGTGATATCAGCTCACCACAACCTCCGCTTCCCAGGTTCAAGCAATTCTTCTGCCTCAGCCACCCGAGTAGCTGGGATTACAGGCACCCGCTACCATGCCCAGCTAATTTTTGCTTTTTTTTTTTTTTGAGGCAGAGTTTCGCTCTTGTTACCCAGGCTGGAGTGCAACGATGTGATATCAGCTCACCACAACCTCCGCTTCCCAGGTTCAAGCAATTCTTCTGCCTCAGCCACCCGAGTAGCTGGGATTACAGGCATGAGCCACCACACCCAGCTCATTTTGTATTTTTAGTAGAGATGGGGTTTCTCCGTGTTGGTCAGGCTGGTCTCGAACTCCTGACCTCCGGTGATCTGCCCGCCTTGGCCTCCTAAAATGCTGGGATTACAGGCATGAGCCCCTGTGCCTGGCCAATTTTTGCAATTTTAATAGAGATGGTGTTTCGTTATGTTGGCCAGGCTGGAGGATCTGCTATTTGTTTAAGGTCCTCCAGTGCTTCCTTTCTTTTTTTTTTCTTTGAGATGGAGTCTTACTCTGTCGCCCAGGCTGGAGTGCAGTGACACGATCTCGGCTCACTACAACCTCCGCCTCCTGGGTTCAAGCTATTCTCCTGCCTCAGCCTCCCAAGTAGCTGGGACTACAGGCACCCACCACCACACCTGGCTAATTTTTGTATTTTTAGTAGAGATGGGGTTTCACTATATTGGCCAGGCTGGTCTCGATCTCCTGACCTTGTGATCCACCTGCCTCGGCCTCCCAAAGTGCTGGGGTTACAGGCGTGAGCCACCGCGTCCAGCCAAGACCAACAGTTTTGATGCCTCTTCAAACAGGTTTTCTGTAAAGGGACCCGAGAAACATGGTGGTCATTAGGGAAGGGCGTGGAGACGAGAGGTGCTTCTAAAGATGGGAGAAATGACAGTGTGCATGTGTGCCAATAGGAGTCACCCAATAGAGAAACAAGGAAACAGCAACAGAGGAGAGAGGGACTGCTCCTTGTCCTTGAGGAGGTTGCAGAAGGAGAGACCTCCTGCACAAATGGAGGGGTTGGCCTCACACAGAAAGAAGCACACGTGGTTCATTCCTGGCAGCAGGAGGGAGGGCGTGGGTGTAGGGAACAGGGTGTGTGGAGGTGATCTTTTGGGTGCTTTTATTTTCTCAGTGAAATACAGGACGCAAGAGCAGCAGTGGAGGTGTGAATGGAGATGTTCCTATCCAGCTTTCAGGGTCCCATGTGATAGTGCCCCGTGGCTGGCCTGTGTTCTGGGGACAGTCACTGTCCACACGCACTGTAGGGCATCAGGCAGCAGAGGCTGCCTTGGGCAGGACAGAGACAGGCCCACCAACTAATGTGCTTTTTGCCTCTGCCTCCAGGCCTGTCCAACCCGTTCCGGGGTCTCATGAAGCTAGGTACCGTGGAGCGGCGGGGGGCAATGGGCATCTGGAAGGAGCTCTTCTGTGAGCTCTCCCCGCTGGAGTTCCGCCTCTACCTGAGCAACGAGGAGCGCACCTGTGTGGAGAACTGCTCCCTCCTGCGCTGTGAGTCTGTGGGGCCGGCCCACAGTGACGGGCGCTTCGAGCTGGTCTTCTCTGGCAAGAAGTTGACCCTGCGCACCTCTTCCCAGGATGAAGCCGAGGACTGGCTGGACCGGGTGCGGGAGGCCCTGCAGAAGGTCCGGCCTCAGCAGGAGGATGAGTGGGTGAACGTGCAGTACCCAGACCAGCCTGAGGACCCCCCCGAGGTGCCCCAGGGCTGCCCCTCTCCCTCAGACCTGCTGTCGGAGCCCGCAGCCCTCCAGGGCACTCAGTTTGACTGGTCGTCCGCCCAGGTTCCAGAGCCAGATGCCATCAAGGAGTCCCTGCTGTACCTGTACATGGACAGGACCTGGATGCCCTATATCTTTTCCCTGTCCTTGGAGGCTCTGAAATGTTTCCGCATCAGGAACAATGAGAAGATGCTGAGTGACAGCCATGGCGTGGAGACCATCCGGGACATCCTGCCAGACACAAGCCTTGGGGGCCCGTCCTTCTTCAAAATTATCACGGCCAAGGCCGTCCTGAAGCTGCAGGCCGGGAACGCCGAGGAGGCCGCCCTGTGGAGGGACCTGGTCCGCAAAGTCCTCGCATCTTACTTGGAGACGGCCGAGGAGGCGGTGACCCTGGGCGGGAGCCTGGATGAAAACTGTCAGGAGGTTCTGAAATTTGCCACCCGGGAAAACGGCTTCCTGCTGCAGTACCTGGTGGCCATCCCCATGGAGAAAGGCCTTGACTCCCAAGGCTGCTTCTGCGCAGGTGCCGACTTGCTCCGCTGCCACCCCCAGCCTGCCAGCCTCACTCCGCCTCCTGCGGATTCTTGATTTAGGCTCCCCACCCTTCTGCCTCCCTGCAAATGCCCCCATCCTTCCCCTAGGGATGAGGCCACAGATGAGGCTTGCCCTGCAGCTTCTGCTCCTCCCCAGCCCCCGCTGGGGCCAGTGCTCCGCTCATAGGCAGTCGGCCCTGCTCACCCATCCCTCTCCTGCCACCTCCCACTGATGGTCAGCAGGCTGGCCACTCACTGCGCTGCTCAGGGAGTCCCAGCCCACTTCATTTTCTTCTTGCTCTACTATCCTGTTCTTTCAGAGCAGGGGCATGGTATGCTTCCAAATATTTCTGCTGCTTTTATAAGTGTACACCCTTTTTTTTAAATTACAAAAATGGGCTGGTGCTATTCAGTGCTGCCCAATAGAACTGTGATGATGAAAATTTCCTAGATCTGTGTGTCCAGTGCCATAGCTGTGAGACACATGGTGCTACCAGGTGCTTAAAGTGTGGCTAGTGTGGTTAGGCAATTGAATTTTCCATTTAAATTCATTTACATTTAAAGGGGGCACACGGGGCTCTTGGCTGCTGTGTTGAGCGCTGGATATATTGTTCTGCAACTTGGTTTTTTCCTACACTGTGGATGTTATTCCAAGTCAGTACATCTGCTATGTCTTCCTCATCATCAAATCTAATACTTCTGTGCTGGGTACTGGGCCAGCTGCTTTATTTGGATTATCTCATTTAAGTCTCATAACAACCCTGTAGAGATAGGTGCTACTATTATCACCTCTGTTGATAGGGGAGGACACTGAAGCACAGAGCTGGTAAGTACCTGGTTGGTGTCTGCCAGTAAGCTCAGACAGCTAGTAAGTGGCAGAGGCAGAATTTTCCTTTTTTGTTTGTTTGTTCGTTTTAGTAGAGATGGGGTCTCCCCATGTTGCTCAAGCTGGTCTTGAACTCCTCGGCTCAAGTGATCCTCCTGCTTCAGCCTCCCAAAGTGTGGGATTACAGGTGTCAGCAACCATGCCTGGCCAGAGGCAGAATTGGGACCTTGACCGTCAGGCCCCAGAGCCTGTCCTCATAGGCAGGACCCTAGAGGGCATCCCTAGGGTATTATTCAAGGGTGCGTGACATCCCCCTGCCCACATTCCATTGTTAGCTCCTCCCACTGCCCCCACCATCCAGGGGCAGATGGCGTCCCATCACCATGGGACCCTCAGGTGACCTGTGAGGGGGTTGCCCTGCTGCAGAAGGCCAGAGCAAGAAGCTGAGCCTTGGTTTGGGAGCTGTCCTGTTGGCGCAGACTGGAGGGAAGCCTGCTTCAAGCTTCTGAAAGGAAGTGGTCTGCGGTTGGCCCCAGGAGGATGGGAGAAGCTAGGCAGAACAGAGCTTCCTGCAGAAAACACCTGCAAGCCTCACTTGGCCTCTCCCCCTCCTGCCCCAGCACTCACATTTTGCTCTTCAGCCTGTGGGGGCCAGGCTCTGAGGGGGCCGGGACTCCAGGGCTTGCGAGAAAGGGTTTCTCGCCTGTGGGTGTGAATGCTGCAGGGGTAACTCTCACCATGGCTGCCACCCACCAGCAGGTGGGACTGTGCCACCAGGGAGTTTGGGTTTCCTTTCTACCCAGCAGGCATGGCTCAGTGGCAGACACCAACCACTGGCATCTGGGTTGTATTTCATAATTTGCAGGGTACTTGCAGAACCTTGTCTCATTTAAGCTTTGTAATAACCCCACAGAATAGCTGGTAGTGACTGAATTTTACAGTCACTCAAATGGAGCTTTGAGAAATGAGATGAAGGTCAAGGTGAGGCAGCTGGTGAGCAACACAGCCCGCCCTATGGTCTCAAGGCCCTGGGGACCCTTCTGCCTGCCCCTGGAGGAGTCGACACATGTTCAGAATTTGAGTCAGGGCCTCTGCTTTTTGCCCAGGGCACACCCCACCCCCATTCCCACTGGCCCCAGCTGTGGAGACGCCTCCAACAAGGGGGCCGAAGCCAGTCCTGCCCCACAGTCCCGAGGCATCCAACACTATGTGGACTCCCCTGCCCCCTGCTGGCTGCCCATCCACTCCCTGTTGCCATCCCCGACCCCAGTCCCTGCCCCCCAGCTGCTTCGCTGCTCGCCACAGCCCCTACTCTGCTGCTTCCATTCTGGGGCCCGAGTGGAGGGGTGGACCTAGAGGAGGCTGGCATTGCCAAGCCAGCAGTGGGGACACTGGACACAGGCAGCAAGGAGTAATGGAGCAGAACGCAGGCTCTGGAACCAGCCAAACCCAGATCTGAATGCCGGCCACGCCACTTCATCACTATGTGACCAGACAGATTTCCTAACCTCTCTGAGCATCCATTTCTTCAGCTGTAAAATGATTGTTCTTACAGTGTGTTGTTGTAAAGATTAGTTAGTAGGGGAGTTCTGAGTGGTGGAAATATGAGTGGTTATTCTTGTGTTTGTACCTACCTTTAAAAACAAAATTAGCAGATCCTTTCCACCACAGCAGCTCCCAAGTTACTAGGAGCTGACTCTGGCCACACCACTCACTCTCTACCCATCTCCCCAGGCTGCTCCCGGCAGATCGGCTTCTCCTTTGTACGACCCAAGCTCTGTGCCTTCTCTGGCCTCTATTACTGTGACATCTGCCACCAAGACGATGCCTCAGTGATTCCGGCCAGGATCATCCACAACTGGGACCTCACCAAGCGCCCGGTAAGTCTCAAGCCCAGCCTGTCACAGCCATTCAGGGCTGCTGAGGGACAGAGGGGTGTTCACTCCTCTTTGCTGCTGCTGTTCATCTGTTTAGAGGAGTTTGGTTCCTCTAAACAAGGGAAGCTGGGGTCACTGGTTCAGGCACTGATGTGGGGGAGCTAACCAAGAGAAAAGCTTGGTGCCTGTCCACAGCCCTGGGCAGAGCTGTGTCGGTGGCTGTCTTAGTCCCCAGGAGGGAGTCTGAGGATGGTTTCCTGAAGCTACAAACATAACTGCTTAAGGTACCAGCAGATAAATGTTAGATAGATAGATAGATAGATAGATAGATGGATAGATAGATAGATAGATGGATAGATAGATAGATAGAAAGAAAGAATAGATAGAATAGATTAGATAGGTAGATGGATGCATGGCTAGGTGGGTGGGCAGGTAGGTAGGTGGATGAGCAGGTGGCTAGGTGGATGGTTAGGTGGATGGGCAGGTAGGTAGGTGGATGAGCAGGTGGCTAGGTGGATGGCTAGGTGGGTGGGCAGGTAGGTAGGTGGATGAGCAAGTGGCTACATGGATGGGTAGGTGAATGGTGGATGGGTTGATGGGTAGGTAGTTGGGTAGATTGGTGAATGGGTGGATAGGTAGGTGGATGGGTGCCTGGGTAGGCAGATGGGTAAATGGTTAGGTGGATGAGTGGATGGGCTGGTGGGTAGGTGGATGGGTAGGTAGATGGGTAGATGGGTAGGTGAATGGGTAGATGGGTAGACGGTGGGTATATGGCTGGGTGGATGGGTGAATACGTAGGTGGATGGGTAGATGGGCTGGCCAGCGAGCTGGCTATACCTTGGAGCAGTCATCCTTGCCTTTGCCAACCCTATGAGGCCCAGATGACTGCACCCCCCTGCAGGCCCTGCATGGGCATATTTATTTCATGTTTGAAAAGCACTTTTTCTGTGGCTCCCCCCATTATTAAGAGAATACATGGTTATTGTTTAACATTTTAAAATTACAGAAAAGCCCAAAGACCAATCAAAATTCTGTGCCGTAACCCAGAGGTCACCATTATTAACATTTTGGGGTATACCCTTTTCTGTGCATTTATTGACATATGCATCTATTTTTTATAAAGTTGGGATCAGACAGGACTCATACTGCTTTATAAGAAGCTTGGTTCACTTAATATTATACCTTGGGTATAATACTAATTTTTTATGTTCACCAAATGCTTTTGAATAAGATGTACCCTAAAGTCTTTCAGAATTTTCCTTTTCTCCAGCTGAACTTAGCCACTTTCCTAGCTATATTACCATGAGCAAATTAGCTTCAGCTTCCTCATCGGTAAAAGGAGGATTAACAACAGCGTCTGTGGTGGGGCTGTTGGGAGGGCAGGTGTGGCAGTGTGTGCCTGTCAGTTAGAACAGTGTCCTTTCTCTCCCTGGGGCCTATCACACCTCCTGCCTATTCACCCACCCATCTCCCTAATTCACTTGGTCAGTGTCTGCCTCAAGGGGTGCAAATTTGGTTTTCTTCCAAGGCACAGATTTCTTTTAAGACAGACACAGAAACACAAGGAAGAAGCTGTTTGCTCCTCTGGAGAGTCAGGGCCTGCCAGCTATGTAGTCCTGATGTGTGGCTGTGTCCTCATCATAGTGCAGGGAAGGTGACTCTTTCAGTCAGTTCTACCTCAGCCTCCACCTCCCTGGAATGGGGAAACCCCACAGAAGTTGGCTTCATTTTGATTTTTTTGTTGTTTGCCTTGTCCCCACCCCTGCTCTCAGTGTTAAATATTTAACCATATAGAGGAAATTAAACCTCAAAATCACCAAAAAATGCAAACAACCCTTTGATCATAAAACATGTTCAGTATTTACAGGACCCTGATACTTCCATTGAGCCATCTCCTTATTCACTGCCCTCATCCTTGTGCCACTTCCTTTTCTAACTAGAAAAGTACAGTCCTTCTCTAGGCATATCTGAGATCAGGAAATCCTCAGCTTGCTCTCCCTCTCAAAAATTGCTGGCCTAGGAAAGACAGGGAAATTCAAGATAGAAAGTGGCCGTCCCACGGGTTTGGGGCCTTATTGTTCACCATTGCTGTTCTGGCTGACCCACTTGTGCTGAGGCCTGGCTGGCACTGACAGGATGTCAGCCCAGGGGTGAGGCTTCTCTCTGTCTGTCTCTTCCATTCCCACAGGATAGGAACAGTCGCTGGGGAGCACAAAGCCCCTGCCCATCCGCAGTGCTTGGCAGTGTTCCGCACACATTCCTGTGTGTTATTTCATCAGAGCCTCACCCAAGGCCTGGGGCCAAGTAATGGGAAGAACTGAGTTAGGGTTAGAGAAGTCACCCAAGTCACCAGGAGTTTGCCATTGGGCTCTCCCTGGGTTGGGGGGCTGGTACCTCAGGGCCCCAGGCTATAGGAAAATAAGAGGTTGTCCATTGCTGGGGGAGGTGAGAGATGCTGGTGGAGCTGGGAGACAAGACGTCAGAGGTCCCCTCAGCCCCCAGATACAGGGGTAGGTCTCCTGAAGGCCAGTTTCGTCCCCCAGCCCTCAAGGGGACAACAGGGCCACACCAGGCACTCACACAGCAACTGATAGCAGCTCACATTTACTGGGGATGTGCCACCTGCCAGGCCCTGTGCCAGGAGCTCTCCTGGAATACCTCTTAATCTGAATTCAAAATAATCCCATGAGAAAGAAGCCTTAGTCCTGGGCTGACATCCTGCCGAGTGCCGGGCCTCAGCACTAAAGCAGCAGCAGCGAACGAAAAGGCCCCAAACCAGTGAGACTTAGTTGCTCTCATTTTCCCCATTTTACAGATGAAAAAATTGAGTCATAGAGCGGGATAAGCTTCACCAGGTCATATAGGTATAAAGTGGTGGAGGCAGGATTCAATTCTGTTCTGACTCCGAAGCCAGACTTTTTTTTTTGCCTACACAATTTATTAGAATCTGAAAACGTTGCTGGATAAGACAGTCAAATAAATCAATTTCATTTCTATACATCAACAAACAAATTACTATTTTATAAGATAATCATTTATAATAGTATCAAAAACAAAACCACCAGAAATAAAATATGTAATGAAAAAACTAGTTAAGATGTTAAAGATCTGAGCTGGGCCAGACTTGTAACCACTATGCACTTTTTGGCTGTGGAGAATGGCTCCTCCGTCCTTATAATGCAGCGAGGCCACTGCAGGGGAGGGCCTTCTGGTTAGTGCAGCAGCCTGGTGTTCAGAGATGACACCTCAGCTCAGACCTGACAGGTTCTGCCGGCAGGTTGTATAAGCCACGTTAGCTCCTCTAAGCCTCTGTTTCCTCATCTAGAAAACGGGGACAGGGACACCCTCCCTAACAGGTTGTTCTGAGGATGAAGGGATAATGTGGTCAAGTTTCTGGCCCAGTGTTTTGCAAATAGTAGGTGCTCGATTATTGGCGTTGGTATTAGGATCAGGGCCAAGGGTAGAACCTTCAACACCCTGTCAGCCGGGAGAGACTGAGACGGATCACTCAGCTGCACACGGAGCCCTGGTGTTGCTGCTGGTGTGAGCCGAGGGAGCTCAGGGAAGCCTGTTGGTGAGCTGTGTCTGATCTGTAGCTTCCTGTGGCTGGAGCCTGACTCAGCCCGTCACCTGGTTCCTGAGTCAGGGCACAGAGGGGAGTGCCTGTTTCCTTTAGTGGGGGGAAGTAGGGGCCAGGAGGACAGGAAAGAGTGGGAAGGATCTGTGAGGCCCAGAGGGAGGGGGTGTTACCAGAGCAGTCCCTCCCTCATCTCAGCATGGTTGGAGAGGGGGCAGTGCCCCTTGCCATTAAAGGGAGAGCGGGTTTGGGAGTCAGATAAACTGGGTTCAGAGCTTGACTGTACCATTTACAAGCTGGGTGACCCTAGCCAAATCTCCTGATCTCCTTGAGCCTCCGTTTCCCATCTGTAAAATGAAGATAGCCTCTCAGGTAAGTGAGCAGGTCATGTGGTACCTGGCCGGGCAGTGCTCACTGAACAGCCATTCCTTCCCATCCCCAATGCCTGGTGGTACCCCCAGATCTGCAGACAGGCCCTGAAGTTTCTGACACAGATCCAGGCCCAGCCCCTCATCAACCTGCAGATGGTGAACGCGTCTCTGTACGAGCATGTGGAGCGGATGCACCTCATTGGCAGGAGCCGGGAGCAGCTGAAGCTCCTGGGGGATTACCTGGGCCTGTGCCGGAGCGGCGCCCTGAAGGAGCTCAGCAAGAGGTAAGCAACCTCTACGTGCATGTGTGTGTGTGCACATAAACACACATACATATATGTACATGTACACACACGCGTGCACACATGTATACACAAATGCATAGATATGCACACACATGCAGGCACTCATGCACACGCACACACACACAGGGGCAGGGCCCAGGGCAAGGCGTCCACCTGGAGGAAACCTGGGCAGAGAGCTTCCCATTGGGCCTGGGAAATAATCACATCTTTTGGGGGTGATTTTGGGGTTTTGTTCATGTAACCATTTGTTTACTCAAAAACATGGACTGAGAACATGCTAAGCACTGCACACCTGGCGAGGCATGTGGGCTCCAACACTGAGCAGGGCAGAGCCAGGGCCGACCCACCGGAAGCCTCTGGCCTGGCAGGGAAGACTGGTGGGAAAGTCAGCAACTGCATCTGGGGGTGAGGGTGAGAGGGAGATAGGTGGGGAAGTCAGCAACTGCATCCCGGGGTGAGGGTGAGAGGGAGATAGGTGGGGAAGTCAGCAACTGCATCCCGGGGTGAGGGTGAGAGGGAGATAGGTGGGGAAGTCAGCAACTGCATCCGGGGGTGAGGGTGAGAGGGAGATAGGTGGGGAAGTCAGCAACTGCATCCGGGGGTGAGGGTGAGAGGGAGATAGGTGGGGAGTCAGCAACTGCATCCGGGGGTGAGGGTGAGAGGGAGATAGGTGGGGAAGTCAGCAACTGCATCCGGGGGTGAGGGTGAGAGGAGATAGGTGGGGAAGTCAGCAACTGCATCTGGGGGTGAGGGTGAGAGGCAGGATGTCCTGGAACCACAGAGGCTTGACATCCAGCCCAGATGAGAGGAGGACAAAGCAGAAAAGACTTCCTGGAGGAAGTGACTTCTAAGGTGAGACCTGAAACATTAGGAAGAATTAGAAAGGAGAAGCAAAGGGGGAAACAGCGTTGCAGACAGAAGGAATAGCACGCACAGGCCATGAACAAAGGCACCGTCGGTGGAAAGCCCAGAGAGAACTTTGGCTATGGTGAGGAGGGAAGTGGGGAGTGTGGCGAGAGGCAGGCGAGGGCCAGATGTCCCCACCTCTTCCCCGTCCCAGCCAGTCATCTGGCCCATGCCAGCTTCCCTCCTGAAATTCTCCAAAGAAGACGTGATGGGGGCAGGGCCCTCAGGATGCCCTTCAGGAAGCTTCTCTCACCAAGGGCCTGGGGCCTTTGGTGCTCAGGAATGGGATGTGATGCTGGGCTTCAACAGGGACTCAGGTCTCTCCATTCCTGTCATAAATGCTTCCTAGTCCTCAGGTCACAGCCCAGGCCATAGTCTTCCCAGGGCTATGCTCTCCCAGCACCCTCAGGAGGGCAGACCTTATGTGGAGAAGCCTGCCGGTGCCTACTGCCCAGCATGGGCTTTGAGTCCACCTCTTCTGGGTTTCTGGGGGCAGGGACCACTCACAAGCCCCTCCAGGTTCCTCCGTCTGGCCTTCCCTCACCACAGGGCTGGCCTAGAGAGCGCCTCTCTGAAGACTGCCTCTTCCATCCTGGCTGCAGTGCTTCCAGAGCCGGGCCTCCTCAAGGCCAGGGTGTGCCCCGAGCAGGGGCTCTCAAGGGGTGCTACGGGGGCTCTCCCCTAGGCAAAGAGGAGAATCTGGCCCCACAGCTGCCAGCTGAGCCTTGGTCTCCTCTGCAGGGCCTGAAAGAACAGAAAGCCCTCTGGGGACCTACCATGTGGGACCCTAGACCCTAGAAGGCTTCACCCCTGAAGGCTCTGGCCATCCCAAGCATCCAAAGGTGACTGGGTCTCCACCTCTTGGCAAGCGCTGACTCACTCCCTACCTCTGAGAGTCCAGAGAGACTGTCCTCCTGCCCACCTAACCAGGTGGTGAAATCTCTGGGATCGGGTGGGGCCTCATCACCCTCCTTGGTCAAGGAGCCAAGTACTTGCACAGGCCTGCAGACCTGTGTAGACCAGGTGCCTGTGGGGTGGGTTGTGGGCCCCAGCCCCATACACCCGTCCCCACCCTGCTGAGAGTTTGTTCATTGGCTTTACTGACCTGTCTCTGCGGGCACCAGGGGCAGCCCTGTCTCTCTCCCTAGCCCTCCTGCTTTGTCCCTGGGCAGCAGCGCTGTACTCCTGCTATGTGTCCAGCCTGCTTCCCATGCCTGTGGAAGTCCCATGGAAACAGCATAGGGCAGGGGAAACCATATGGGAGCCCCTCACCCACTGTGCTTCAGGAAAGTTGCTTCACTTCTCTGGGTCCAGCTTTCCCATCTATAAAATGGGCCAGTGATTCCTCCATTCCTGTGGCCTCCTAAACAGTGGTGAGAGCTGCATGAGGGACCCAGAGTCTGGGCCACAGATGGCCCTGGGTTAGCATTGTGTGTGCCCTGAGGGCACCTTATCCAGCCTTGGCAGGGGCCAAAGGAGCTTCCAGAGGAGATGGCATCTGAGCTGAGGGCACACAGAGTTCTTTTCCTTTTTTCTTCTAACATGTTTTTCTTCTTTACAAAGATCAGTGTTTCAAGTGAGGGGCATTTATGAAAGGGAATAAAGCAGACCATTCAGTCAGCCCTTCTCAGAGCCCACCACCACCTGCTTCTGCACCTCATTCCATCCACACACACATGTTGCCACAACACCAGTAGCATTGTGTGTCTGTTGAACTGGGGTTTAGAAAAATGAGGAAAGAGTAGAAAGGGCAGGGGAGAACCTGGCTTTCCTGGCTAAGGGACCGGTAGCAAGAGGCTGGCCGGAGCACAGCTCACTGACGCCCTTGAGGGGCTCTGGGCAGCTGGGCTTCGGGTACAGGGGCCAGAACTCAAAGGGCCCTCAAGGCCTTGGGATTTGATCTGCTACTTGTGGGGAACCATTGAAGGGTTTTGAGCACGGGGCTATCACTTCTGATCAACGGCTTAGAAAAGACCACTCTGAAAAGACCAGGCACGGTGGCTCACGCCTGTAATCCCAGCACTTTGGGAGGCCAAGGCGGGTGGATCACCTGAGGTCAGGAGTTTGAGGCCAGCCTGGCCAACATAGCGAAACCTCGTCTCTACTAAAAATACAAAATTAGCCGGGCGTGGTGGCAGGCACCTGTAATCCCAGCTACTAGGGAGGGTGAGGCAGGAGAATCACTTGAACCCAGGAGGCAGAGTTTGCAGTGAGCCAAAATCATGCCACTGCTCTCCAGGCTGGGAGACAGAGCAAGACTCCATCTCAAAAACAAAACAACACACAAAAAGACCATTCTGGCCCCAGCAGAGTGCAGTTGGTGAAGGGGAGAGCCCTGGGTGGCAGCTGGTGTTAATAATTAACACCAGGGAGCTGGGCCTGGACCAAGTCAGCCAGAGGGAAGGTTGAGAGGAGGAGAGAGCTGAGGCATGGGCAGGTTTTGGATGTGGGACGGGAAGTCAGGGAGGAGCTGTCCTGCACTAGTGGCAGCTACCTGGCCGGATTCTCTCCGGCAGACCTAGGACCTGACTCCAAGAGCCAGAGAAGCCCCTGAGAGTGTCCTCTCCAGCCCTTGGGAGGAAGCCATCACAGAAATGCCCCACACCCTGTCCACCCACCATACCTCGGTGTCCCTCCCAACGGCCAGGGAGCGGTGGTTAGAGGAGGAGCCAGGGCTCAGGAGGCAGGTGGCACCCAGGCCCCCACCCATGTCCCCCTGATCTTCCAGCCCTTGCCTGGCCCTCTCCTTCCCCATCACTTCATCGGTTCCAGGAGCTAAGATTTGACCTCTCCTCATTTTCCTCTCTCCTAGAGAGCCCTCCAGATTCCTGTGGTCTCTTTCCCAGCCTCATGCCAGAGGACAAAGAGTTCTCCTCATTGTGTGGGTGGAGAAACTGAGGCCCCAAGTAGGCCTGGCTGTGCCCCAGTGCACGAGAGTGTCTTTCCTGGAGGCCAGGAGAGGAAGTGGCGTCTCACCCCTGGGCCAGCACCCTCTCCCCTCTGGCCTTGATTGAGCACTGCGGAGAAGCCAGTTGCAAGTCCTTGCTGAGAGGGTGACAGGCCCAGGGCACAGGGGCTCCCAGAGCTTCCACGACTATGGTCAGAGGATGGATGGCAAAGCTAATTCTCCATCCAGATCAGCCCACACTCCTGCCAGCTCAGGGCCAACCTGTGTCCCCCCGCCTGCTGTGTCCCATGTTTTCTTGGTGACAAATGGCAGCTTCCCTTCCTAGAGTGCAGGAATTTTACTGGGGACACCAGCATGGTAAACTGAGGGGCCAGTTGGCATCTTGGCCTATATGGCTGCTTGGTGGGACTCACCGTCTCTACCCCGGATTGGGGTCCCCTGGACCACAGCTGAGGCCACCAGCTGGGACAAGGCCAAGCCCCCATTCCAGATGCTCCACAGCTTGCACCCAGGAGGCCCAGACCCAGGGCTGGCACCATCCTGTCCCCAGATGTCTGGGGCATCTTGGGGCAGGTTCCCAAGCATCCTCTGACTTGGAGTAACCTCCCACCACCAGTACCCACACAAACACACACAGCCAGGCCAGGCAGGTTTTGCACCAGGGGACCTTCTGCAGGTGTTTCCTCTCCATCAGGATGGGGCCCGCTGGATCCCTCCCATTGGTGTGGTGGAAACTAGAGCTGCATTGGCGGCTGAGCCCTGTTCTCTGCTGTCCCCGCCACCTCTGAAATGGGATCTGCTATACTTAGGACACGTCTCAGTTGCTCTCGTGTAGCACTGAAACCAGACACTTTAATGTCTGTCCCTCAGCCAAACCAGGGGCCAAACAGGAGGGCAGAGGCCATATCCTGTGCATTACTGTCCCCAGCACTGTCCCTGGTATGTAATGGTGGCAATAATGACAACCTGCATCTCTAGGCATTTGTCAGGTAGACAGGGGTGCAGGCTCTGGAGCCAGGCCCTTATGTTCAAACTCCAGCTCTCCTGCCTACTAGCTGTGTGACCTCAGGCAAGTGCTTTAACCTATTTCCTCTTCTCAGTTGGGATTGTGATAGTACCAGCCTCACAGGATTATTGTGAGAATCAAATGAATGAATGCGTATGAAGCTCTTAGCCCAGTTCCGGGTCTAAGGTTCCAGGTGTCTGCACCCATCCTCCTCATGATTAATTATGTGTTTACTGTGAGCTCGGCACCAAGCCAAATGCTTTAAATAAGTTACTTAATCCAGACAACTCCATTTCCCAGAGAGGGAAACCCAAGGTTCAGAGAGGTTGAGTAACTTGCCCAAGGTCCACCAGCTAGTTAGTTACCTTGAAGACCAGGCCCCAAGCCCAGGCAGGCCGAATTACGCTCCTAGCCCCTGCCCCGCCCAGGCGGCAGGTGTCTGTCTGGTGAGCAGCGCCAGGGGAATGAAAACAAACAACACAGGTTGGCCCGGGTCTTGGAAACTGCTCTAAAGAATCACTTGTGTTTTGTTTGAAGGCTCAACCACAGGAATTACCTCTTGGAGTCTCCGCATAGGTTCAGTGTTGCTGACCTCCAGCAGGTGAGAGTGTTCTGCGTCCCCCGCCCAGACCTCCAGAGAGACTTCATTCCGGGAGAAGTCAGCAAGGAAGATGGGAGGGGGTGTCTGTAGTTTACTGAAGACAGCAGTCTGCAGCTTTTCTGCAGCTCTGAGTGGGTTGCCCTGCTGCCCTAGCTTCCTGGGCAGGGACGGATACCCCCAGCACCCTGGAATAAGCAAGCACTCCAGCAACCCCAGGATCACAGGAAGAGAGTTTGGAATACTCCTTTCCCCAGGGGGAGGGTTCAATGGAGTCGGGTCTCATCTGAGTCCCATTAGCCCTGAGTGACCTCAGTGCCCACAGGCTGGACGCTGGCACTGCTCAGCCTGACTCAGGGAGGTTTTCTTTTCTTGCCCACGTGGAAACTAGGGGTAGAAGTTCTCCAGGCAGGGTGCCATGGCGCCTCAGTGCAGGTGCTTGGAAGGCCTGGGGCCTCAGTTTACCAGCCCCCCACAGATCGCAGACAGGGTGTATGAAGGATTCCTACTTGCCCTCCGCAGATTGCAGATGGGGTATATGAAGGATTCCTCAAGGCCCTGATCGAATTTGCCTCCCAGCATGTCTACCACTGCGACCTGTGCACCCAGCGCGGCTTCATCTGCCAGATCTGCCAGCACCACGACATCATCTTCCCCTTTGAGTTTGACACCACAGTCAGGTATGTGGCACACCCAGCCAGCCGTCTCCCAGCCCCACCCTTCCCCACACCCACAGCCTGGCCCAAGCACTCAGGGCAGCAGTCCTCGCTTTATGGGCAGGAGCATGTTGAACATCGGCTTTGTGCCGTGCCAAGGGACGGTGCAGTTGTTTGGGACAGCCCATGCCCTGGGCAGTCATGGCCAGCTCCGGTCCAGCTCAAGAGACAAGACAAGCTTTCCCAGGACTCCTCTGCCTCTGCAGAACCATCTGTCTTCCCAGAGGTGGCTGCCGGCTCTCTGAGTGGAGCCTGCTGAAGCCACAGTGTATGCATGGGTTGAAGAGGATTGTATGAGTTACTGCCCTGCACTGTTGGCATGAGACCAGGCACAAAGTGGGCACCTGCTGGGTGGTACCTGCCACTGCCACTGCATCTGTTGCTGAAATGATCACTCTTGTTCCCAGTTATTGCTCATTATCAGCAACCTCTCAATGGAAAAATTTGTCCAGACTTCCTGCAACCCATGTGGGAGTGGAAAACTGAACTGGGAACATTAGTTCTTTTTCTGTCGGTGTCCACTGGCCGGGATTCAGCCCTGAATGGGCCTGGGGCTGAGTTTTTAAAATTATACCATCTTGGCCGGGCGTGGTGGCTCATGCCTGTAATCCGAGCACTTTGGGAGGCCAAGGCAGGTGGATCCCTTGAGGTCAGGAGTTCGAGACCAGCCTGGCCAACATGGTGAAACCTCGTCTCCACTAAAAACACAAAAGTAAGCCAGGTGTGGTGGTGGGCACCTGTTATCCCAGCTACTTGGGAGGCTGAGGCAGGAGAATTGCTTGAATCCGGGAGGCAGAGGTTGCAGTGAGCCGAGATCGTGCCACTGCACTCCAGCCTGGGCAACAGAGGGAGGCTCTGTCTTAAAAATAAGTAAATGTTTTTAAATACAATAAATCCTTAATGAATTTCAAGCAGGATTTATTAAAAACTGCAATAGTACAGAGAAAATCCGTGTGCATTGTGTGACATATCGGTAAGCACTGTTTCGAGAATCTCCTGTTCCGGAATGGAGAGGCACGGCATGCGTGCATGGGTTACACAGTACGTCACAGCCGTATCATGGGTTCTGGTCAAAAGCGCTGGCCAGCGTGGCCACAGGGCAACCTCCAGCCCAGCTGGCACCAGCAGGCGTGCTGCTGTCTCCCCAGGTGTGCCGAGTGCAAGACCGTCTTCCACCAGAGCTGCCAGGCTGTGGTGAAGAAGGGCTGCCCCCGCTGTGCCCGCCGGCGCAAGTACCAGGAACAGAATGTTTTCGCCTGATGCCCATCTGCTGACCCCGCTCTGAAGGCCGAGGGTGAGTGCAGCTCAGCCATCCCAGCTGGGTTTGCCATCAGCCCAGGATACTCACCATATCACAGCTGTGTCCCCTTGTCAGGAAGACCCTCAGATGTGACCAGAGCACCGGCCTTCCAGAGAAAGCCCAGGAAGCCCCCGTGATGTCCCCTGGCCCCCTCACCACCCCTCTGCTGCAGGAGGCGTGGCCACCACCAGATGCTCCCTGTCTCTGGGCAGACAGGGTCTTTTACTCACCAGGCCCTGGCTCACCAGCGTCCCGGCACCTCCGTTAGGGCTGCCCAAACACTGTGGAAAGGAGGCTTGGGGAGCATTTTCAATTCCACATTCCTGATTAAAAGGTCTAGTTTTTTAAGGTGGGTTTTTCCCATTCATATTTCAACAGAAAGTATTTTTTTATTGGTGACCCTACGCGAGTCACCCAAGAAATCAAGACATTCTCACCCCCAGCGGATGCACGGGAGTCATTCAGGCCTAGCCTAGAGGCAGTGGGTGGCTGGCGGGCAGGCCACTGCTGGGACAGGGCCCACCCGGTGCCTTTCCTTGCCTTCATTGCCAGTGCCAAACCCCCCTCAGCAGGGGAGGGCCAGTCCTGGTGACCCCACTTCGTCTGTCTCCTCTTTACTCCCCACTCTCGCCAGCTGAGCCCACCCCTTTCTCAGCGTCAGAGCCCCTAGCTCTTCTCTAGCCCGGGGCCTTGGCCCCATTAGGAGAAGGAGAAGCGACTGGAAAGCAGCACTGTCAGCACTTTGAGCCCTCCTCGGTTTAGGGAGGGTCACTGTCTTGCCCACCCCCGATCCTCACTCCTCTATAGACTGGGGCGCTGCTGCAGATGCTCCAGGCCCACCTCGGTGGGCGCCCGGGGTCACACTCTGTGCCTGACTGACCCCTGCCAGGGCACAGACAGGCAGGACCCCAGAGAGGGCAGGCAGCCTGGCCCTGCACTGTGGAGAAGTGACCCGGTCCTTCGCCCTAAGCTGTGCGGGGCTTGCAGGGGAGCTGCCCTGTGGATGCAGCCACGGCCTCACAAAGCCATGAATTCCCAAAGCATCACTGAACTTGCCCAGCCAGGACATGGAGACTGAAGAACTTCCCCGGAGCAGGACTGCCTTTGAAGGGGCCTTGGGGCTGGGGTGGGAGCCTGGAATTGTTTTTGAAGTGAAGTTCAGACCCTCCAGGCTTCGGGGAAATGTGGGTTTGCTGGTCTGTCTGTCGCCTTCCCCCACCTCTCCTGGACCCAGCAGGCCCTCAGTCCTAGCTGTCTTACCTGCGCTCAGCTTGGAGTCTGAGGCCTCAGGTGGAGATCCCCCTGTCACTGTCAGAGATGAGTCCACCCTCACCCCTCCCTGGGGGCGATCGGCTGCTGAGCCACCCACCCAGCCTTGGAGCTGGATGCCTGTGCAGCAGAACAGAAGCGGCAGTGGCAGGCAAGTGGAGGCTGTGCACAGCTTTTTCGGGTCATGGCACACACCCGTGCCCAGATGCCAATGCCTCCTAAGCCGGGAGCTGGGTTATGCACCTGCCATGGCCCACATTAACTCTCCATCACAAGCCTGGCCTCGTCAGAGCCCTCATTGCCCCATCCCTGAGTGGGCAGGAGACTGGCCTGGGGAGGGCTTGGGTCTGTGAGGATTCTTCCCGAAGGTGCCCTCGGAAACAGACTAATTCTCAGGGAAATCAGATTGCGGTAAAATGACATGGAAATAAACAACATTCAGATCTGAGATTTCCTGTCCTTGAAGTCCCCTTTCAGATTACAAGTTGGCATCCTCTGCCCATCTAGCTGCCGCAGCTTCCCCCAAGGACAGCAGATGATAGGCCCAGAGAAGATAAGAGAAACTGGGGAAGGGAGGCCCAGTGGAGGGCCACGGCACGTGACCTGGTTCTGCCCTGCCAATGGGTTCAGCCCTTCTCCATCCTCAGCAAAGTGCCTCTGAGGGCACTTGTTTCCCCTTCTCCCCAACTTTTTTTCTTTTTTTTTTTTTTCTACACACTGCTTTAAATGTGTCCCAGTGATTCTGGTATGTCCCAACTTTTTTGTTTGTTTTGAGATGGAGTTACTCTGTTGCCCAGGCTGGCGTGCAGTGACGTGATCTCAACTCACTGCAACCTCCACCTCCTGGGTTCAAGCAATTCTCTTGCCTCAGCCTCACGAGTAGCTGTGACTTCCCCTTCTCTTCTGCCTAAAGGAGGAGGGGTGGTTTGGAGATTTCAATCCAACCCCCAAGAGCTCATCACATAAGTGTCATAATAGCTGATATAGGTGGGCGCGGTGGCTCATGCCTGTAATCCCAGCATTTTGGGAGGCCAAGGCAGTCAGATCATTTGAGGTCAGGAGTTCAAGACCAGCCTGGCCAACATAGTGAAACCTCATCTGTACAAAAATACAAAAATTAGCTGGGCATGATGGCAGGGGCCTGTAATCCCAGCTACTCAGGAAGCTGAAGCAGGAGAATCACTTAAACCAGAGACGGAGGTTCCAGTGAGCCGAGATTGTGCCACTGCACTCCAGCCTGGGTGACAGAGCCAGACTCCGTCTCAAAAAAAAAAAATAGCTGCGCTGGGCATGTGGTAAACTCTGCTTAGTGGACCTCATTTAATTCTCCCAATAATCCAGTGAAGTGAGTGTTACTATTGATAGCTGCAGAGATAAGGCAGAACTCCCAAGGCCTACCAGCTGCCAAGCAGCAGAGTGGGGCATCATACCAGCCTGACCCCACCAAAGACCATGGCCACTGCCAGTGCTGCCTGGCTGTGCTGCAGGTGGGGAGGGACGTAAAAGGTAGGGAGGGAGAGAAGATTTCTTCAGTCACTATTTTCTAAGCATGTTGGGCACCAAAGACGGATGCCGAATTCTGCTGTGTGCCTACCCTGGAGGGTCCCGAGGTGCCACCAAGCCTCAGACACACTGAGATTATCAGAGGAAGTGGGGACTCACAGGTGGCTACGCCTAGCAGGGGCAAAGATACAGAGGTAAGGGAGTTCCAGAACTAGCGTGGCCAGATTCAGCTTCCCACCCAACCCTGGGCCCCCAGGAGGTGGTATCAAGAGGGGCCATGGCCTGGGTTGCGGGCCCCTCTTCCTCCCAGAACACTAGCCTGAATCAGCCAGCTCCTGGCACACACAGCCAGGTCCACAGGCACACCTGTTCTTTGGGGCCCCTGAGGGCAAGGGGTCTGCTGGGGCTGGGGCTGGGGCTTGTGATGTCTGGAGTGAGTGCAGGGTCACATCAGGGCGAGGCAGCTTGTCCAGAGAGGCAGAAAATTCCCAAACAGAAGACCCCCAAGGCAGACGGCCCTGGGGCTAGCCTCCTGGCCTCTAGGAGGTGGTTCTGAGTTTACCCTGTGGACAGATTGGAGGCTGACCCTCCTTCTGAGGATCAAGAGGGAGTTGGGGATGGTGGGAGGGTAACCTGGCCAAGAGAAGCTGCTCGGGGGAGGCTCCCTCCATCCTCAGTCCCACCATCTGAGCCCCGCGTCCTCTTCCTCCCTGGAGACAGCCAGGTGTGGCCAAGGATCCCGGGAAGTGCAGAGGAGGGGGTGGCGTCTTCGCTCTTCAGGCGCTGGCCTGGCCCAGTGGGGACAGGAAGCTAGGACGCCGGGGATTGTCTCTCACAACTGCAGCCCAGACCCAGTCTGGGAGGAAGTCCTGCCAGGCGCTCTCCACCGGTGCCTTCCTGGTTATATTGCTGAATAGGAAACCGGGCAGCGCAGGAACCGCGCGGTGGAGTAGGGAGCGCTGGACACTGAGCCCACGCGCACCCACTGGGACAAGTGGAGGCGAGGGACGCCCCGAAGTGCCCGGGCAGGCAGTGGGCCGCCGAGCGGGGGTTGAGGTGGGAGGTGGGGTGGGTGTGGGGCAAGGGGCAGGATGGGGAGGAAAGTGTGCGGCAGGT
This sequence comes from Trachypithecus francoisi, assembly GCF_009764315.1. Classification (NCBI taxonomy): domain Eukaryota; kingdom Metazoa; phylum Chordata; class Mammalia; order Primates; family Cercopithecidae; genus Trachypithecus; species Trachypithecus francoisi. The sequence continues at coordinate 14,868,536 of NW_022681466.1, forward strand.
GGCGGGTCCGCACCAAGGAGCTTCTCGCGCCTGCTCCTCTTGTCTCGGGCGGTGCTAGGGCGGTGCTAGGGCGGTGCTAGGGCGGTGCTAGGGCGGTGCTAGGGCGGTGCTAGGGCGGTGCTAGGGCGGTGCTAGGGCGGGAGCTGCGCAGGCCTCATCCCACGGGGAGGAGAAGGTAGCCGAAGGGCTGCCCTCCATCTGGAGGCGGGAGGGGAGCAGGCCCAGGCCCCCAGTGCCGACCTAGGCGTTGACGCCGCTGTAGCTTGCGTCGCCTGGGCGGTGGACGCAGGGGACCTCCTGGCGACGGGTGCGATCTCGTGCTCCAGAGATCCTCCGGCCCCCACCAATCCCTCCCCTTCTCTGTGTTCCCCCAGGTTGGCGAAGGAGCTGTAACTAGGTCCCCTTCTTATCCAGTCCGAGACACTGCGCTCCGTTGGGCGTCTCTGCGCTGGGAATCCCGCGCAGAGTTTTTCCAGGCCCGGCCGGGCTACACCGGGAAAGGCCCCGGTGGGGGAGGTGGACTTGGAGCGGCGGGTCTGCAATCCGGTTGGAAGGGCTCGCAGTGGGTGATTCAGGATGCGAATAACCTCCCCGCGAACAGGAACGCCCACACGAGACAACCAGCCCCAACTCGGCATTCCCAGAGCCGCGCGCGGGAGGGACGCAGGGACTCCGGGACAGCAAATCCCCAGGGGAGAAGGGGAGAAGGGAAGGGGGGACACGGGGCAGGGGCAGCCCCACCTTTCTTGGGCTCCGCTAGCAACCAGCCAGCACCCCTTCAGACGCAGCCTTTCTGGCTCCCGGCCCCGGCCTTCTGCTCCGGGCCTCGTCCCAATGCCCAGCAAGGTCCCCAGCAGAGGCATTCAGGCTCCTCCTCGCCTCGCCCGGACACAGCTGCTTTGGGTATCGGTGACAGCACTCCTGAGCGTCCCTGTCCCTATTTGCTGCCATTGCCAGCTCCGGTTCCGCGCAGCCTCTCCGGCCTCGCCCCTGGAAACCCCGCCCAGGGCGATGGTAGGGGCCTAACCTGCTGCCACCGCCGGCTCCGCCCACCCAGTCCATGGGCTCCCTGAGGCCCGCCCAGCCGACGTGAGTGCGCTGCGGGGTCCAGGGGGAAGGGGCGCTGGGGGAGTGTCCTCCTTGGGGTTTGTTGGCTCAGCTCTGGGCAGCTCGATGACCCCGCCTCCAGGGCCCAGTGTGCATAGTGACTCAGTTTACTCCCTTTCCTCGTCAAGGAACCCTTGACAAAGTGGCTAAGGAGCCCTACGGGGGCCCCGGTTGGACCCTGCTTCTTCGGTCCCTCAGCCTCGGCCAGCGACGGTCTCCTGGCCCCTGGTCCGGGTCACCTTAGGAGGCAGGAGGAGGTGTGGTCAGTGTGGGAGTCTGGAGGGGCCATGCACTTCCGGAGAAGACCACCGACTCATGGCTTTGGTGGAGGGACGCAGGCAGATTTAGTTAGGCTCTCCCCCATCCCTGACACACCGGAGCCGGGGCGGGAGAGGGGCTTGTGACCACTCTGGAGAGCTCTGGGGGCCCCTGCTCTGGGACTCCGCACGGATAGTCACTATCTCAGAGCGCATTCTCCAGGGGCCACTCTCGTGGAGGCACTGTAGGGGTCCCAGGGCAGGTGGGCAGTCTTTCTTGGGGGTGGCGTGAGAGCCGGAGAGCAGGGGGCGGGGCGGGCCAGGCTAGGGGTCACGTCTGCGCTGAAGCAGCTGCGGAAGGAGAGAGAAACCGAGAGAACCGGTTCCCCCGCCTTGACAGCGGAGGCCCCCACACCAAGGCCCTTGGACTAAGCGGGGCAGGAACGGCCTCCAGGTAGAGCTGTTCGCTGGGCGCCGTGCAGAGCCCGCATCCCAACCCCGACCCAGGGGCCGGGGCGCAAGCTCCTGGAGGAAGGCAGTGCTACGAGACCCTCTGCGGATTCTCTGAGGGCGGGAGGCGTCCAGGTGGGACAGGGCCGGGTAGCGGCAGTAAATGGGGTGTTCTTCCTACTTAACTGACGGGAAAAATAAGGCTCAGTCAACTATTAGGCAAGCGTGGTGTCAACCTTGGAGCAGGCAATTACCCCTTGTTTTAAAGCCAAGGCTTCCCTCCTAGTCGATTTGGACCAAGACTACTCACAATCTCCCCAACGCAGGACTAAAGCGAGGCTCAAATCTTAGAATCAGCCCCACGGAATGAAGGGGTTGTCCTAATTCCAGCACTGCGTGTAAGAATGGAAGCCTCAGATGTGATTTTATGCAAGTCCTCATTTTAGAAATGGGAAAACTGAGGCCCGAAGACGAATGGCAAGTGCAGCATCGGTACTCGAACCCATGCCTGTCCCTGAGTGCGGGGCTATTCGGGCTCGGTGGTCTTGACTTCCGCGGCCCTCCTCCTTGTTGCCTTTAGGAGAACGTCTACGAGGCCATCTAGGAGGTGCGCGGCCCGCCGCGGGAGGAGAGCATGAAGCAGGTACGACCCCGGGCGCGGAGGCGGGGAGGCTCACTGGGGACCGCGCCCGCAGGGAGCCTGGGCTCGAGGAGACCTGCTCCGCTCAGCGTTGGGCACGACGCCCACCTTTGTCCGAAGACTTCGGATAAGCTCCCTCTCCACAGCCGCGAAACAGTGCAGGTCCCCAGTCCCTCATCTGCAATTCCCAGGCTCCAAAGCTCCCTGGAAGCCCAAAAGATTTTTCGTAATCCAATTGGTGGCAAAATTGCGCTTGAACTGATGTGAGGCTGTTGATGGTCTTTATTTATCGCGCTTGTGTGAATATTCATATTTTGCTGCAGAAATGCAAATGAGCTCGATAGCCGGCTGCTGCCCCAAGCCCTGATGGGAGGTAATGTAACCTACAGCAGGTGGGTACCTCACGATAGCTTTCCAAGTCCCAGCTGTTCTATTTCCGAAGCGCATCTGGGCACGGAACGGGGGATTGCGGGCCTGCCGCCAGCTCAACAGCCTTGCCCGTCTCCCAGGAGCCTGGGATCAGATGAGAGGGTGGGTGTGAAAGTCTGGCATCTGCTTCCCTTTGAGGGTGCTTCCAGAATTTCAGTTCCTTTTTATTTTTCATTTTTTAAAGAACTCCTGATGGGTTTGTTTCAGAAAGACGTCCGGTTAAGTGAGGTTGTTTTTTTTTTTTTTCCTCTTCAGAGTCCAGTTGTGTTAATCTGGGAAATCGCAAATAGAGCACGTTTTGTAAACACTCTTACATCTCCAGAACACTCTGGGCGACCCTGACATTTTGAACTTTAGGAACTTTTCAGGGAGGGGCAGCCCAAGGGGAAAAAAGGATGCTCAGAACCGTTCTGCCATCTGCCATCTGCCACCGGCCGTGTGATGATCTAGAGGCAGTTCCCTTCCTCACTCAGGGTCTGGGTTTGTTCTTTAGCCCAAAGGGAGGAGGTGGACAGATGACCTCTGAAACTTGGGAGCCCCTAATTTCTTTCGCTGTGCCTGATGTCATTACCATGAACATTGATGCCCACCATGTGCCAGGACTGAGTCCGGGATGCCCAGACGAAGGAGACACGTAGGCCCGCTGCTGGGTCTTCCCTCCGCCCGTCTCGTTACAATGCAGAGCTCAGGTTTTGAGGCTGGGGAAAGGAGAATTGGATTCTGCTGGGTCACCTGCCAGCTGCGGACAGCCACTTAATTTACACGCGAGGACGCTCCCCCAGGCCCAGCGTCCTCTGGTGTAAGCACAACACCTAAGGATTAGGGTTGTGAGCCTTAAACGAGGTAAGGCTTCGAAGCGCTTGGCAGTAACAGAGGGTCCACCCAGACTCTCTAGGTCGTCCTGGTTTGGCTTCGCTGAATCTGCGCCGCCTTCTCTCCGGCTCCTGCAGCGGCAGCCCGCCGCCTTGCGGCCAGGATGGAGAACGGCACCCGACGGGCGGGGCTGGGGACCGCGGCTGGTTCCTGTTTCGTGCCGCCGCCAGCGGGTCAGGCAGCTTCTCTGGGATGGGTGGCTGGATGCCAGCCCTCTTCTCCCCCAGCGCCCCTCAGTTTCCTGCGCAGGCTCCCGGTGGCGCACTTCCCGGCCTCTCCACATTCTCTGTGCTGGTGACGGTGGGAGGGTGCCTGCCCGTCTGAGGGGAGCCCCTGGAGGTGGGGGAATGGCCTTGTTCTTTGAACCTCGAATCTGGCCCAGGGTCTGGCTCAGACAGAGTGCACAGAGTGTGTGCTGAAAAGGGCAGAGGTGTGGCAGTCCCTTACCTGTGAGCCAGGGCTCTGTAAGTCTGCCCAAGGGCCACCACCCCAGGCCCCAGGACCAAAGAGGAAGGAGACTGCCCAGGTCCTGACATCTCCTGAGAAGGCTGCCAGGGCGCCTGCCAGGTGGCCCCTCTGCCCATCCTTCTTCCAGCTCCTAGCAGGTTCCTAGTTGCAGTGGCATCTGGGGGGAGGGGCACAGGTGATGGGGGCAGGGGACTTACCCCGGGGGGGATCTAGGACATTGGCCAGAGACAGGCTGCTCCTTGGCCCCCGCCTGTGGCCCTAATTCACTGTGTGACCTCCACAAGTCACTTTACATCTCTGGTCCTGTTTCTTCCCCTGTGCGATGGGTGCAATACTACCACATTCCCTGCACGGAGCGTTATTCAAGAGGCAGCTGTGGGTCTCCCTGGTGCTCCACCCCCAACAAAGTCCAGGGTAGGGAGTTGGTTCTGCCCCCCAAGGGAACCCCACCCCTGCCCTTAGTTGTCCCAGGTGGCATTTACTCACCATGACCCTCCAGGCCCATTCACTTGTTCATTACGCATGAACTAGCTAAATACCTGCCAAGCCCTGGTGAGCCTTTGGATCTAGAGAGGACTGAGGCACAGCCACAGTCCTAGGGGACTCACCCACTTGGATAGGAGACCAGCAAGAGAAGACATGGGGCCGGGGCTCAGAGTGGAGCATGGGGTTGAGAGTGGGTACCCACCCAGGCAGGGCCTCATGGGCGCTTGCCAAGAATGTGCGTGTTATCCTGCAGCTGCTATAAGGCTTTTAGCAGAGACAGGAGTGGGATTGAGAAAAAAATCCCTGTGGCCAGGGCTTCAAGAATGGCCAAATGTCTTGGTGGTCTCGTGGGCATGTGGTGGTAACAGAGGTTTGGGAGGTGGATGGACAGGGTCTGGGGGCCGAGGGAGGTAGGAGGGAAATCGGGTTGAGTTCTAGATTCGCGGCTGGCATTCATGGGCAGACAGTGGTGCTGCTTACTGAGGTGGGGATGACTTGGGGAGGAGCGGGGTGGAGAAAAGATGGGGCCACCTGGATTTAGGTGCCAGACAAAGGGAAGAGAAGCATGAGAGTGCTGGCTCAGAGGCCAAGAAGTGTCCAGAAGAAGGACGCACAGGAAGGTCATGTGAGAGAAAGGCCATATGACACTTATCCGAAGTGGCCACTAGAAGCTCAGCTGGTCAGGGGGGTGCTGAAGGCAGAGGGTAGTGGTCAAGAGAGAAGTGAGTGTGCAATTTGAGCGTGTGGACAACGGGCAGGAGAGAGACACAGTGTGCCCAGAGGGGTTGTAGGTCATGGATGGAAACGTGGTCCCCAGGTTCAGGTGGGTGGGCAGGAGATAGGGAGGCTGAAGATGGGGAGGAGGTCGTTGCTGAGAAGGGATCTCACAAGAAAGTGGGTGCAGAACAGAGGGGGCAGGATGTGGGGATGGCAGTGGCATGGGGGCACTGGGGAGTGTGTGGGGACGCCCGTCTGTCAGGCAGCAGCTCAGGGCTTAGGGCAGGCTACCGGGCAGGGCCAGGGACCCCCAGAACAGAGGAGCTCCTGCCATGGATGGTGTTTTACAGCCTTGTCACTCCCCATGCACTCTAGTCGCACATATTGAGCACTTGGTGTGGGCTGGTCACCGTGCTGGACACTGGGGACAAAGTGTGGTAAGACACGGTCCCAAGGGGCTAAGAATCCTGTGGGCTCTTGCTCAAAGGCTTGTACCCAGGGTTAAGCTCCCAGCAGCTTGGAAGGCAGGCATGGACACCTCCATTTGCCCTGAGTACAGAGGTTCAGGGAGGTTTAGTGACAGGATGAAGCTCACACAGCCAGGAAGTGGCTGTGTTCAGAACAGTTCCAGGCTCCCTGACCCAAAGCCCCACCTGGCCACCAGGTTCAGTTTCAGCCTGGTGGCTTTTAGGGTTGGCCACCATGTTCCCCTCGGCAAGAACAGTACAAGCTGAAGGCAGGCATGTGCTCCTTCTTCTGAGCATCCTGTGTGCCCAGCCCTGCTGTGGAAGAGTTGATGTCCCAGGAGAGGGGCATCTCCTGTTCTCTTGCTGCCCAGGAGAGGGCAGAAGCAAACCCTTCTGAGAGGGGAGAGAGGGAGACGGAGAGGTAAGCAGGGATGACTCCTCCCCTCCCCCAAAGAGGCCACTCACGGAGCCCTGGGAAGCCAGTCCAAAGCCAGTGCAATAAAGGGGACTCTGAAACTCTTCCCGTGGCTGTGATCCTGACTCTGGGACTCTTCCCGTGGCTGTCGTCCTGACTCTGGGATTTCAGGGTGCGGTCACCATCCCCGCCCAGGGTGGGAAGGCCCAGGCAGGTGGAGCTGGCCTGGAGCCCGCCCCTGTTGCTGGAGCATTGGCCGCTGGGAGGGAAGTTCCAGCCAGGCCGCTGCAGGTTCTTATACAAGCAGCCCTGGAGGCGCCGCACCTGAGCTGGCAGCCCCGACTGGAAGGAGCCTGGGGCCTTCACTCCTCCTCCTCTGCTGGGAACTGTGAGTGAGCCCTTGCCCCTGGGGGACTAGAGGGCGGCCACAGCAGTTTCCCCACTGTCCCCTCCCTTTCCTGAATCCTAAAACCCACCTGGGGGCCCCTCCTCTCTGGATCCAGGCCCAGCACCCAGGCAGCCGGAGCCACTGTGATTGAGAGAAAGGAACTGGCCTTGGGACAGACCCACCTGTTCCCGTTCGGGGCCAGCTAGGTGGCCTTTGGCAAGGGGGGTTGGTAACAGCAGGAAGCTGAGGCCAAGTTGAGGGGACTCCAGCTAGCCCCTTGATCGCACTCCCTCCTCCAGCAACCCCCACCCCCACCCCCCAGCTGGGGCAGCTGCCCTGGGGTGGCTCTGCCGGTTTCTTTACACCTGACCCAGTTCCCTCCCAGTGGCTCACCTGCAGCCCCGGGCTGTCCCAGGAGCCCTCTGCCTAGGACCTGACATAGGAGACAGCAGCTTCTTGGGTCCCCCTCCCACCCTCACCCCACATTGCTGTCCCCCAGAGATCTCCCTGCCCACCACCCTCACCCCCCCCCCGGCTCCCCTGCAGGCCCCATGATCTCTTGGGGTCTTGCTGGAGCCTGTGCCTGGTTCTCACCTCTTAGTCCCTGGCTCCCTTCAGCCCCCAGGGGCCTGAGATGGGCCCCAGGACAAGCCCACCTGCCCCTCACTTCCTTCCCAAGACTCAGCAGTTGGCCTCACTCTAGACTCTAGACTATCTTTTGTAATGTTTATTTCAATGGTTTTGGGGAGCAGGTGGTGTTTGGTTACATGGATAAGTTCTTTAATGGCGATTTCTGAGATTTTGGTGCACCCGTCACCCGAGTGGTGTGCCCCGTACCCAGGGTGCGTAGTCTTTTATCCCTCACACCCCCCCACCCTTCCCCTCACTCCCAAGTCCCCAAAGTCCATTATATCATTCTTAGGCCTTTGCATCCTCATAGCTTAGTTCCTATTTTCTCTGCCCCTCTTAGAGCTGACTGTGTCCAGTACAGGGAGGGGTGGGCATCGTACTGAATGCCAGCCTGGATGGGTGGTCACTGCCAGGCCCTGGGGAATGGGAAGGTCCGTGATCATGACCGGGGGCAGCTGCTAACCAGGAATGTGGCCAGGGCTCCATGCCTGAATGATGAGATTCGGAGCTGGATCTGTGCTGGGGAGTGAGAGGTCAGCGGCTGCTGGTTCATATTGAAAGGGAAACAGGGCTGCCAGGACTAGGGCTCTGGGGCACAGGGGCACAGGTGCTCTTGCTAAAATTTGGGAAGCTGTGTTTCCAGATTGCAGAAGGATTCTAGTGTTGAGGGAACTTCCAGAGATGTTGCCTGGGCCTGCAGGATCTTTCTATCCAGCCCAGGCTCCTGCAGGTGCCCACCCTGCCTCCTTACCTTCTCCTGGCTGGGGGTCCCCTGTGAGGCATGAAGGGAGGGGGACAGGGGCCCCTGTCCAGGCATCCATGTCTGTCTAGGGACTGGGCCAGAGAGAGGAAGCAGAGGTAGCAGAAGATCCTGCCTGCAGAATCCTCCCAGCCTCCCCCTTCCTTTCTCCTCCTTGGCCCAGTTAAACGTGTAAATTACTACTCCCTCCCTATAAAAATTGCTTAACTTCATTACAAATATTTGAATAATAGGAGGAAATCTCAATCGAATGACTGTTAGCATGTTGGTTTCTTCCCATTTATTCTGCCTTCTTATGAGTATGTCGGGCAGCTCCTGTAGAGACATCACAGAGTAATGACGATTGTGCCTTCTGCTTTTCTATTTACCGTATTCACCTAGTCAGTGAATGTCAGCTGCTGTACTGGTGACTAGGGAGCAATGAAAAATAAAGGATGGTTCCTGCCCTCAGGTAGCTTACTGTCCAGGAGAAATTGAATAGCAGATCCAGTTATGATATGGTATGGCATGGCAGTTATGGTATGGCAGATATGATATGATATGACGCGTCTGCAAAGAGCTGTTGGGGGCATGTTGGAGGAGCTGCCCTCCCAGAATCTTGTTGGCAAGAGGGAAATCCAGGAGTGCTTCCTGGAGGAGGAAGGTGTTGGCGGAGATGATTCAAAGGTTTCTACAGTTCCCTCTAGTGAAACCCTCTGGACCTGGTGCCTTTTTCAGTGGCAGATTTTTTTTCTCATCAGTGGTAATTAGTTTATTTAAGTTTCTATTCACCTTCTGGTTAATTTTGGCCATTTTATATTTTACTAGGAAAGCATTCATTTTCTCCAGGTGTGTAAACTCTCCACTTTTAAAATTTATTATGAATTTCTTTGTGACCAAGTAAATGATTTCTCTAAGTTTTTCATAGACATGTAAGAAAAATGCATATTTTCTTTTTTAATTTTAATTTTAATTTTATTTTTTTTGAGATGGAGTCTTACCCTGTCGCCCAGGCTGGAGTGCAGTGGCGTGGTCTCAGCTCACCGTAACCTCCACCTCCTGGGTTCAAGCAATTCTCTTGCCTCAGCCTATGAGTAGCTGGGATTATCAGTGTGTGCCACCACGCCTGGCTGATTTTTGTATTTTTAGTAGAGAGAGGATTTTGCCATGTTGGCCAGGTTGGTCTGGAACTCCTGACCTCAAGTGATCCACCCGCCTCAGCCTCCCAAAGTGCTGGGATTACAGGTGTGCGCCACCACGCCTGGCCGGAAAAATGCATATTTTCTATTTAAGGGATATAAGGTACTATCTGCATTAAATCAAGTTTATTGATTATATTATTCAAACTTTCATTTCCTTTGTATCCTTTGCTTGGGGGCAGGGGTCTTTTACTCTAATTCTGATAGAGATGTGTTATGTTAAACCTTCCACTCAAATGTTCTCTATAAAGCTTGTCTGGTGCTTTTCCTAGTTTTTGCTTTTTATATTTAACTACGGTGCTGTTGGGAGCACGCAGATTTAAAGTGTTCTGTCAGTACAAATTGTGCTTTTCTTTTTTTTTTTTTTTTTTTTTGAGATGGAATCTTGCTCTGTCGCCCAGGCTGGAGTGCAGTGGCCGGATCTCAGCTCACTGCAAGCTCCGCCTCCCGGGTTTACACCATTCTCCTGCCTCAGCCTCCCGAGTAGCTGGGACTACAGGCGCCCACCACCTGGCCCGGCTAGTTTTTTGTATTTTTTAGTAGAGACGGGGTTTCACCGTATTAGCCCGGGTGGTCTCGATCTCCTGACCTCGTGATCCGCCCGTCTCGGCCTCCCAAAGTGCTGGGATTACAGGCTTGAGCCACCGTGCCCGGCCCCACATTGTGCTTTTCTATCATTACACAGTGTCCCTCTTTATCCTATTATAGTGCTTAGCCTTAAATTTCGCCCTTCTATTGTTAATATGACCACTTCTTATTTTACTTTTTTTTTTTGCACTTGCTTAGCATTATTTTATTTTCTACCATTATCATTTTTTGAAACTACTAATTTCTTGCATATGTCACATCACTGTTTTGTTTTGTTTGAGACAGGGTCTGCCTCTGTTGCCCCGGCTGGAGTGAATGGTGTGATCATGGCTCCCTGCAGCCTCAACCTCCCTAGCTGAGGCAATTCTCCCGCCTCAGCACCCTGACAACCTGGGACCACAGGCCGGCATGACACCATGCCCAGCTAATTTTTTTTTTTTTTTTTTTTTTTGGTATTTTTTGTAGAGATGGAGTTTCTTCATGTTGCCCATCATCACTGTATTTTTGTTATTTTCATGGTTTTTTGTTTGTTTGCTTTTTGAGACAGAGACTTGCTCTGCCACTCAGGCTGGTGTGCAGTGGCACGATCTTGGCTCCCTGCAACCTCCGCCTCCCAGGTTCAAGTGATTCTCCCGCCTCAACCTCCTGATTAACTGGGATTACAGGCACACAACACCACGCCCAACTAAGTTTTGTATTTTTAGTAGAGACAGTGTTTCGCCACATTGGTCAGGCTGGTTTCAAACTCCTGACCTCCAGTGATCCACCTGCCTCACCCTCCCAAAGTACTGGGATTACAGGTGTGAGCCACTGCGCCCAGCCTATCATGGTGTTTTTAAACCCAAGCTGACTCTTTGTCTTTTAGTGGGAGAATTCAATCTGTTCACATTTCGTTTAACAGTTGATCTACTGTACTTGATTTGATTACCTTTGCCTCATTTTACATTTATTGGTTTACCTTGCAGTTTTTTCCCTCTGATCTGGTTATTGATTTCCTTTTTCTTCCCCTGTTACACTTTCCATTTCATTATTGGCAGCTGTCCCTTCTCTGGGGTTCCTAATCAAACACATATTCTTTAGCACATTCCTTGATGGGGATTCTTTTCTCAGCACCCTCACAGCTCACAGAACCTGTCACTCTGTAGACTCTGGTTTTTTTTCCACTTAGGAACATCTATTTGTTGCTGGATTTGATTATTATTTGTTTGTTTATTGAGACAGGGTCTTATTCTGCTACCCAGGCTGGAGTGCTGTGGCACAATCACGGCTCACTGCAGCCTCCACCTCCTGGGTTCAAGTGATCCTCCAACCTCAGCCTCCTGAGAAGCTGGGAATCCAGGCGCACACCACCACGCCCAGCGAGCTTTTTTTGTACTTTTTGGAGAGACAAAGTTTCACCACGTTGCCCAGGCTGATCTTAAATTTCTGGGCTAAAGCGATCCACCTGCCTCAGCCTCCCAAAGTTCTGGGATTACAGGCGTGAGCCACTGCACCCGGCCTGTTGCTTGATTATTGTTTCTTTAACTTTTCTTTCCTTTGCATGTGAGGGCTCCTGACTGGGTCCCTCGCAGTTTATCTTTGGCCTTTTTATTTCAATCTTGGTGTACTTTTGGTCGCAGGTTTGATATTTCTTTTGACCTTCCAGGCTGCAAATTTGAATCTCAAGAGTGAATTTATTCCCCTTCAACTAATACAAGTACATATTTTAAGTTCTAAAAATCAGCCCTTTTTAATAACTCTGCTTGATTCGAGTCTCCTTAAGAGTTTGTGTTCACGTTATAATTGCATTCTCCAGCCCCTCTATTTTACCAATAACCTTGAATTTATTTTACTAGGTAACATATTTACAGATTTTTTTTTTTTTTTTTTTGAGACGGAGTCTCGCTCTGTCGCTCAGGCTGAAGTGCAGTGGCGTGATCTCGGCTCACTGCAAGCTCCGCCTCCCGGGTTTACGCCATTCTCCTGCCTCAGCCTCCCGAGTAGCTGGGACTACAGGCGCCCGCCATCTCGCCCGGCTAGTTTTTTTGTATTTTTTAATAGAGACGGGGTTTCACCGTGTAGGCCAGGATGGTCTCGATCTCCTGACCTCGTGATCCACCCGTCTCGGCCTCCCAAAGTGCTGGGATTACAGGCTTGAGCCACCACGCCCGGCCTACAGATTTTTTTTTAAAAAAGCAATATTTTAAAGTCTATAGTAAAAATCTCACATGTACCTTGTTTCCCTGCTCTGTTCTCCATCAACTCAAAAGCCACCCCTTTCATTCATTCTTTCTTCATTCTTCCAGAGTTTCTGAGTACAAACTAGTATAACTACCTATCTGATTACTTAATTTTCTCTCTCTCTCTCAAGCAAAGGTGGTACCTTGTACACACTGTCCTGTGTGTAAAACAAGATTAAAAAAAAAAAACCTTGTTTACTTTTTGTTTTATGTATTCCTTTGACAATGTATCTTAGAGATTGTACCTAGAGAGGTTATGTCTCTTTCCCTACAACTACAGATTATCCATTTTACCAGTCTCCTGTCCATGGGCACTTGGAATGTTTCCTATTTTTTGCTATTACGACAATACCATAATGAATACTCTTTTGTATACTCTTTTATATATGTACAGGTAGATGTTGGAAAAATTCCAACAGTGGGATTTTGGGGTCAAAAGGTAAATAATGGATATTTGATGGATATATCCCATGAGGCATATACCAATTTGCCCTGGCCAACACAAATGAGGGTATCTCTTCCCCACAGCCTTGCCAACTGACTGTTGTCAAACTTTTCTGCCAATCTGACCATAATATGTATTAACTTAAGGTACTTTAAATTTGCATTTTTCTTTCCAGTAAGAGTATCTTTTCATATATTTAAGGGCTGTTTGTCCCCCCCATCTTTTTTTTTTTTTTCTGTGAATAGTCTGTTTATATCCTTTGCCTGTTTGCGTATTGGGTTGTTAGGTTTTTTTCTTATTGAGTTCTAGTTGCTTTTTCTATACTAGGGAAACTGCCCTTTGTCTATTATTACATGAGTCATAATTCCCTCCGCCACCCTGAGCTTGTCTTTTGACTCTGCTAATAACATTATTTTGCCACGCAAGTGTTTTTTTTTTTTTTTTTTGAGACGGAGTCTCGCTCTGTCGCCCAGGCTGGAGTGCAGTGGCGCGATCTCAGCTCACTGCAAGCTCCGCCTCCCGGGTTCACGCCATTCTCCTGTCTCAGCCTCCCGAGTAACTGGGACTACAGGCGCCTGCCACATTGCCCGGCTAGTTTTTTTGTATTTTTTAGTAGATACGGGGTTTCGCCGTGTTAGCCAGGATGGTCTCGATCTCCTGACCTCATGATCCACCCGTCTCAGCCTCCCAAAGTGCTGGGATTACAGGCTTGAGCCACTGCGCCCAGCCGCAAGTTTTCTTAAAACACATTTATATGGTCAAATGTATCACTTGTTTATTTTATGGCTTTTATATTTTGAGTCTTTGTTACAAAGTCTTTTATATATATGTATATATACACGCACATATAACATATTGAAGTTTTTATATACACACAGCATATTATATATAAATTTTTATATATACATACAGCATATTGAAGTCTTTTATATATAAGACATATATATAAAATATATAGGCTTTTTAATATATATATACAGCATATTGGATTTTGTTTTCTTTTTCGATTATTTTTATGGATTCATTTTAAAAAATTTAAATCTTTCATCCTTTGAGGGTTATTGTGGATGGACAGAGTGAGATGTGGACCCTCCCTTATTTATATACGTGTTTATTTATTTGTTTATCTCTGGATGGGCAGCCAGTTGTCCTGTGGCCTTTCACTGACAAGTTTGTCTTTCCCCATCACCTGTGATGGCATCTTTAGTGCGTCCTGGTCCCGGCTGTGCTGGGGTCTGGTGGCGGCGGCTGGTTTAGTGCGTCCTGGGTCCCGGCTGTGCTGGGGTCTGGTGATGGCGGCTGGTTTAGTGCGTCCTGGGTCCCGGCTGTGCTGGGGTCTGGTGGCGGCGGCTGGTTTAGTGCGTCCTGGGTCCCGGCTGTGCTGGGGTCTGGTGGCGGCGGCTGGTTTAGTGCGTCCTGGGTCCCGGCTGTGCTGGGGTCTGGTGGCGGCGGCTGGTTTAGTGCGTCCTGGGTCCCGGCTGTGCTGGGGTCTGGTGGCGGCGGCTGGTTTAGTGCGTCCTGGGTCCCGGCTGTGCTGGGGTCTGGTGGCGGCGGCTGGTTAGTGCGTCCTGGGTCCCGGCTGTGCTGGGGTCTGGTGGCGGCAGCTGGTTTGGTGGTTCTGTCTGTTCCCCCTGCTGCGCTGTCACAGACTGAGTTTATATGTCTTTGCTCCCCAGAGCTGGGGTCGAGCTGCAGGAGTACCCCACTTGGTGGGGGGGGGGCCCTAGAGTGGAGAAGGGATGGTGGTCTCTGCCAGTGGGCCTTAGGCATGGGACATCTGTGATGTCAAAACACCAGCAGGAATTCTCCCTATCTCCTTGGTGCCCTGGCCTTACGGGTAGAGACTACCTGGCCCACCTGTTTGGACCCCTGAGCTCCTGGGCACAAGGATACAAGAACCACCCTGCCTTCTGCCTGGGGTCCCATGATGGGCCAGCCTGCCCCAGGGTTCCCCTGGGAGCCTCCACCTCAGACACAGCCTTTCACCTGTGCCAGCCAGGTCCCACCCACCCACTGCCCCAGCCTCTGCTTGACTTAGGCAGTAGCAGGTCGCAGTTGGGAGCAGAGGGGAACAGGGCATGTTGAAGTGGCCTTATTCCCAGAATGCCAGCTCCAGAGTTGTGTCTAAAAGCGAGAGGAACTACTTTGTCACACATCGGGAGCAGGGGAAGCTGAAGGGCAGTCTGTTTCCAGAGGAGAAATAATGAACAACTTTTTTTCTTTTCTTTTTTGAGACAGGGTCTCGCTCTGTCACCCAGGCTGGAGTGCAGTGGTGCGATCATGGCTCACTGCAGCCTCAACCTCCTGGGCTCAAGCAGTCCTCCCACTCCGTCCTCCCAAATAGCCGAGACCACACGCTTATATGGTAGCGACAGTGAGGATGGAGAATAGTAAAAAAGTTTGAGGGAATTTTTTTTTTTTTTTACTTTTTATTATAAAAATGTCCAAATAGGCTGGGCCTGGTGGCTCATGTCTATAATCCTAGCACTTTGGGAGGCCGAAGCAGGAGGATTGCTCAAACTCAGGAGTTCAAGACCAGCCTGAAAAACAGTGAGACCTTGCCTCGATATTAAAAATAAGTAAATACATTTTAAATTTAAAACTAAATAAAAGAAAATGTCCAACATGAAGAAAAGTAAATATAATTTTTTTTTTTTTTTTGAGACAGATCTTGCTCTGTCACTCAGGCTAGAGGGCTGTGGCACAATCTCAGCTCACTGCAATCTCTACCTTCCAGGTTCAAGCGATTCTCATGTCTCAGCCTCCCGAGTAGCTGGAATTACAGGCACGTGCCACCACGCCTGGCTAATTTTTGTATTTTTAGTACAGACGGGGTTTCAGCATGTTGGCCAGGCTGGTCTCGAACTCCTGATCTCAAGTGATCCACCTACCTCTGCCTCCCAAGGTGCTGGGATTATAGGTGTGAGCCACCATGCCTGGACAAAAAGAATTTTTTTTTGTTTTTGTTTTTTTTGTTTTTTGAGACCAAGTCTTGCTCTGTTGCCCAGCCTGGAGTGCAATGGCACAATCTCGTCTTATTGCAAACTCTGCCTCCCGAGTTCAAGTGATACTCCCGCCTCAGCCTCCCAAGTAGCTGGGATTACATGCATATGCCACCAGGCCCTGCTAATTTTTCTATTTTTAATAGAGGAGGGGTTTTGCCATGTTGGCCAGGCTGGTCTCGAATGTCTGATATCAGGTGATCCGTCTGCCTCAGCCTCCCGAAGT
This sequence comes from Trachypithecus francoisi, assembly GCF_009764315.1. Lineage (NCBI taxonomy): Eukaryota > Metazoa > Chordata > Mammalia > Primates > Cercopithecidae > Trachypithecus > Trachypithecus francoisi. The sequence continues at coordinate 14,884,281 of NW_022681466.1, forward strand.
GCTGGGATTACAGGCATAAGACACCACGCCCAGCCAAAAATAATTTTTTTTTTTTTTTAGACAGAGTTTCACTTTTGTTGCCCAGGCTACAGTGCAATGGCTCAATCTCAGCTCACTGCAACCTCTACCTCCTGGGTTCAAGCGATTCTCCAGTCTCCTGAGTAGCTGGGATTACAAGTGTGGGCCACCATACCCGGCTAATTTTTTCGTATTTTTAGTAGAGACGGGGTTTATCCGTGTTGGTCAGGCTAGTCTCAAACTCCCGACCTCAGGTGATCCACCCACCTCGGCCTCCCAAAGTGTTGGGATTACAGGCGTGAGCCACCGCACCCGGCCAATAATATTTTTGAAAAGTGAATACGGGCTGGGCTCAGTGGCTCACGCCTAGAATCCCAGCACTTTGGGAGGCTGAGGCAGGCGGATCACAAGGTCGGGAGTTTGAGACCAGCCTGGCCAAGATTGTGAAACCCTGTCTCTACTAAAAATACAAAAAATTAGCTGGGCATGGTGGTGGGCGCCTGTAATCCCAGCTACTCAGGAGGCAGAGGCAGAGAATTGCTTGAACCCGGGAGGCAGAGGTTGCAGTGAGCCGAGATTGCGCCACTGCACTCTAGCCTGGGTGACAAAGCTAGACTCTGTCTCAAAAAATAAAAAATTAAAAAAAGAATACAATTACCTATTGCCTAGATTTAACAATAGCAAGGAGCCAGCATCTTGCTGGCTGCTCTACTAGAAAAAAAAAGAGAGAAAAGAGAAAAAACAATATTTGCCATGTTTATTTTTATTTATTTATTGCTGATGAATTATAAATTCTAGATATATTTCACCCCTGAAAACTTCAGCATGCATCTCTGAAAAGTGATGTCTTTCTCCATAAACACCCTATCATATCTGACAAAATTAACAATAATTCCTTAGTATCATCTATGACCTAAGCCATCGTCAGATTTCTGCCTTATCCTAAAACATCTGTCTCATAGCTGGTTTGTTTGGTTCAGGATCCCATCCAAGGCCATGCCTTGCATCTGGCTGTCTCTTCAATCTCCCTTGAAGAGCCCCGCCCTTCCTTCTGCCTGGACACTGACTCATTGCCCTGCCTGCAAGGTGTCTGC